>NC_036646.1:7042750-7148329 GCF_002806865.2 Cucurbita pepo subsp. pepo
TTTTTTTTTTTTTTTTTTTTTTTTTTTTTTTTTTTTTTTTTTTTTTTTTTTTTGAAGATTTTCACTTGTGCTGATGGTTTTATGTGCTATTTCCCAAAGGAAGAACTTCACCTTTTTAGGTTGATGTCCTTTCCATATTGTCTTTGCTAGCGTGGGATTTATTGCTTCTACTTCTTCCCCCGTGTCCATCATCAAAGATTTTGTAGAAAAGACCCATCAGCATTGGGGAGCCAAGTTAGTGAGTCTTCTTTGTTTGACAATACCACAGGGGCAAGGGCAAGGCCAAGGCTTAATTTGGGCCACTCCGTTGCTTCATTATCCTTTAAATTCCTACCAAGCTTCAAGTCCCAAAATAATTTGTTGACAAAATTCCACGTGTCTTTAATCGTGGCTTTTCTGCTATGAGAGAGCCGGTACAAAAATGGATACTTCAAGGCTAGCGTGGTGTTTTCAATCCATGGATCGGTCCAAAATGATGTGCTTCCCCCATTCCCCACCTTATGGCGAGTTCGGTTGGTGATGAGATTTTGATGTTTCTTTATGTACTTCCAAGGCCCTTTTGTAGAAGATGGAGGGGGTGATTTTTGTTTGATGTAGGAGTATATTTAGCCTTTATAAGATTTCGCCATAAGGCCTTTTCTTCATGATGATATCTCCATCTCCATCTCCATTTGGCGACGAGAGCTTTGTTCTTCTTCCTTATCGAGAGAAGACCGAGGCCTCCCTTTCTGTTGGGAGGTTTATAATATTCCAACGAACAAGGTGTGCGTCATCTTTCCACAAGTAGTTTCTGAAAAGTCTTTCTACATCCGCGGCCACTTTTTGTGGCATTTCAAATAGAGACATGTAGTAAGTAGGGAGGTTGGATAATGTGGCTTGTATTAGGGTCAGTCTTCCGCCTTTTGAAGTATAACGTGATGACCACGTTGACAACCTTTTTTCTATTTTCTCAATAATAATCTTCCAAAAAGAAAAGGATTTGTGGTCTCCTTTTAAAGGTAGTCCTAGGTACATATTCGGCCATTCTCCCTTTTTACACCCATCTATGCTAGCAAATTCTTCAATGATCTCTGTGCTAATATTGATGCCCATGATCTCTGTTTTTTGGAGATTGATATTTTGTCCAGAGAATCCTTCGAAGGTTTTTACCATCTCAATCATGTTTTTTATGGAAGAGGCATCAACCAAATCAGAAAAGAGGATTGTGTCATTTGCGAACTGAAGGTGGTTGATGCTCAAGCCTTCATTACCAATCTAAAAACCTTTTATCTGCTCTTCGTATTTTGCTTTTGTCAATAGGCGACTGAGACAGTCCACTACCATGATGAAGAGAAAAGGGGATAGTGGATCTTCTTGTCTCAGACCCCGTGTGACATAAATATTCCCTCTCGGTCTTCCATTGATGATGATGGAGAAATTTATGGATGAGATGCATCCTCTAATCCACCTTCGCCATTTTGGGCCAAAGCCTTTTGCCATAAGAATGCTTTCGAGGAAAGTCGAATCAACCTTGTCGAAGGCCTTTTCCATGTCAAGTTTAATGACTACACCTTTTTGTTTTTTTCTTTCCCGTTCATCAATGAGTTCGTTGGCCATGAGGGATGCGCATCAAGAATTTGTCACCCTCAACAAAGACAGATATTTTTTTATCATTTCAAGATATGCAATCGGCATTCAATCCCCAAACAACTATTCAGATGTTAACGCCACAAACACATCCGGTCTCAAACCAAGGGGATCATATACCCAAACTTGACTTACGAATAAATATTAATTCCATGACTTAGAAAAAATTCCTCTTATACCCAAATATTAAATAATCATATCATATCTTATCTGGTGTTAGATCCAAAAATTTAGATTCATGGAAGAAGGAAGAGGCCAAAGGTGAATGAACTCAAGAAAAATTTGACAAAGACATAAAATGAAAATAGATGAGGCATTTCTTAGTTCTGATGGCTTTCATTGCAGCATGTCCAATATTTTCCAAGCTGCCAACAGCTTGAAAAAAAGCAGAAAACTGAGTTTATAGTTTCTCTCAGTTCTAATCATCAAAGAATGTAGTAAGTGCCTTTCATTGCTGTGTTTGCTTGAAAAGAAGAATCTCGAGAATAAGACGGAACTTTACGATGCTAAGGAGGAGAACATGCAACTTTCTAATGAAGAAAAAGATTAGAGAAAGATATGAAGGAAAGAACTCCTTGACATCTCAATAACAAAGGGAATAAGATTGATTCAAAAAGGTAAGATCACTTGGCTAAAAAGAGGAGATGACAACCTTCTCCAATGCTAGGTGCGCATAGTTTGAAGAGAGGGAAAATTTTGTGGCTGAATGCCCTTAAAGCAATCGCTGGTCTACGGGAAGGAACAACCATATCATTCAATGCAAATAAAAAGGTTAGGAGGTCGTTGTTGACCTAATCAAATTTCTTGTTTCATTGAGAATTCATTTTGTACCAATCTCTGTAATTAACTGAAATTGTATTCTTTTTCTCTAAATCAATGAAAAGAGTTTCTCGTTACATAAACCTAACGTACACAAATAACTTCAAAAGAAAACATCTTCTTAATTGTTTGTCGATCCTCATTCCAATCACAGAAACTTATACGAAACGACTGTCATAACCATTTTTGCCAATAGCTTATATCCTCCAGTAAACTAAGACTGCTAACAATTGTTGCAAGTATTCAAGCTTTTTCATTAAGAAATCCCTCGACTATTAACTTTATTATTAACTCAAAACGTGCATGAGAAGTCACAGTCCAAAATTAGTGTCCACAAATAAAGAAAAAACGTCCAATTTCATGTGAATATGCGATATCCATAATGCTAAAAATTATTGCATCATTCAGAATAGAGATTTACCTTTCTTTCTCAATCATTCTTAATAGACCAGTAACTGTCTTGTGCTCGACTTCTGAAGATAAAGATAGATGTTTTCTGAAAAGTTGCAAGCCCATGTCCCATAATGAGCACACACTTGGTGTTTGTTTGACATACGTCCTGTCCAGATAAAGGGCAATGCCACGAATCATCAACATCTGATCACAAAAATCTTGCCAACATTTCTCCACATATGCCAAGAAAACCACCAAATCTGGGCTTTGCCCAACCAAAGACTGTAATGCTGCAGATATGTGCAGTTCACACTCCTTCTCAATCCGCCGATAAAGGTTTCCACCCATTTTGTGCAAGCAAAGATCATTAACAGCCTGCATACATAATACACCAATTGGTCAAGAGACCTCAGATACGGATAAATGACGAAATTATATAGACATAAATTTCAGAAACACTCCTTTTTCAACCAAAGAAGTGGAGGAACAATTATATAGACATAAATTTGACCTGATAAAGCTTCTCGAGATCACAAGAATTAGGTTGCTTCAAGAATATGGCACATATGGCTGATTTCAACTTTGCCCATGTATCCTCCTCAAAATTAGCAGGGAGGGTCGGTTTTGCTTCATAGAGAAAAAAAGAAAAATTGACGATGTAAACCATTTTCAACATGAGATTTAAGTTTAACAGTGTCTTAACAACTATTTAGAACCATCTACACCACAAAAGGCTAGGCAGTAAACAAAAGCAAAAGCTAACACAGAGTATAGACGTGATCTCACTGTAATAATAGATACCAAGTTGAAGTATGTTTTCTTCAGCTTACCAATTTTTGGCAGCTGACAAAAAATCTTCCATCATCATGAACTTCCAATTGAGATATTGGTAGAAGAGTACATATTTCTAGCTACAAAATCTACCCAAATAATGAATGAACTTCCCCAATTCTATACGCAGAGTGTCCTCTTAATCTCCAAGAACATGAAATAATGTTTTATAATCCTGGTAGCTCTACCATAGAATTTCTTAGGATCCACTTGAAAATTTAAATGCCGCTGTGTAGAACCCAGCAATCAGAAGGAAAATCAGCAGAAAACGTCCAATTAAAGCTCAACTACAAGTAATCTAGTATGAATGGCCACAAAAACAAAATGAATTGAATTCAACTCGAGAGCCCATGTTGAGTTACAGCTAAATTCCAAGTAATTTAAAAGTAAGAAGACGAAGATATCAATCAGCAAGAACAAATTGAACCTAGAAGTCAGAAAGAACAAATTGAATCGATCACGCGAAAACAAAACCTAACCAACAAAACATCCAAAACGAATTCCCTAAACCCCACGAGTGAGGAACGAGATCTAAAGAACAGACCTTTGACAAGCTTGATGACAAGTTTCTTGGCAGGCTGAGGAAGAGTAGCTTTCTTCCGCGACAAATTGGTGGCGACGGCGCGACTAGTGCCAATGAGATGGGAGTCGTCGGGCTTGAGATCTTCATCTAGGGCCATGGAAGAAGGGTCGAAATCGGCGTCATCGACGAGGGCGGAGGAAGTAATGTTGGAAGAAGGGCGGTCGAGGTGGTTGAGGCCATTCTTGTTGGGGTCGAGGGAGGTGGAAAGAGGTTGGGATTTGGTTTTCTTCATAGGAGGGGAAGAGATGGAGGCGGTGGAAGTGGGTGAAGAAGAGACGACGGAGCTGGCGGCGGTGTTGGCGGTGGCGGTAGCAGAGCGTTTGGTGGGGAGAGACATGAAAGTGATCAAGAGGAGGGCATTGTCCAGTGAAGCAGAACAGAGGAAATTTTGAGCACAAAATTGAAGATTGATTTCTGAAGACCGCTCTACCCAACCAACACACAAGACAATTTCAGAATTCCCTTTTCTTTCTTTTTTTTATTCTTTTTTTATTATTATTAGCCAAAATAGGTATCGTTCGTGTTCCCGGCTTTTTGTTCGTGTTTTAGGGCAATTTCGGAAACCTAGTTTTCCTATCTAATATCCTAATATTCCCGTAGGGAATAGTAGTAGGGCTTGGATTTCGAACAAAATGAGCCTACAGCACTACTGCATATATCAACCTTAAAACCGAAACCCTAATTGGGTCAACCAAAGCTCGGGATGAAAACCTAAGCTAAGATCAATACTTTTATACATTATTGTGAGGAATGCTCAAATTCGATGGTTTTAACACGTATGATTAGTAACCAACATTCAATAAAGGTTACGCTCGTGACCCGTTTTTTATTCGTTTTTCGTGGGGTACTATTGACTGCTTTTTGTTCGTGTTTTTAATTACAAAGTAAATAACCACAATACCGAGATACAGCCCAGTTGGATGAAAGCATGTGCCTTGCTTTTAGCTGAAATATATAAGTAGCACATAACTTGAGTATTTTAAGAAATACTCAGTACCTCACTATTAGGGTTGGGAATGCAAGCACATGCAACCATGATTACGAACCTACCATTTAAAACCAATCATAGAGGTGTCCTCCAGTCTAGATAAATTGGATGTGTAGTACTTCCCTACACACGGCCCATACGTATGAGCATGAGCCCACCAAGCGGTTCGCACACCCCCTAAGCTCATCATTGTCGGGCTAGTTGGATGTAACTGGACGTTTGGAGGTACAACAAACCCTTGAATACCATACAAGACATGATCATCATCATAGTGTACGCGTCCGTACTCATTATTATAAAAGGAGAAGTAACCTGATAATGTAAGTGAACATACAATATACCTAAGGTCTCTATAGTTTTCATCTTAAATCATTCATGTGACACAAACCCCGTACATCTTTCACATATTACTTTTGGTAACTTGTATGCATAAGTCTTTACACATTCATCATTTATAACATCATTATGGATTGTGTATCAGAAAACTTTTCATCATAATGCAACATGACATCTCATACATGTACATTATCCTAACATGAAATATCATATGCTCATTAACTTCTGCCTTGGTTTGTCCTCGAGTCTCATCCAACTAGGACATGTGCCCCTCCAATACCATTTGTAATGTCCTATGTCCAAGATTCAAATTAGGATGATAGTTTACTTGGCCTAAACGTTTAGACGGTAATGTAATTGGGCCAAGCAAAGGCCCATATCGTTGGGCCTCTTAATAAAGCTCGGACTTCCAACCTAGGATAACATTCGATATTGTCCCTTTTAGACTTTCCTTCGGACTTACTTTCAAGGTTTTAAAACGTGTTTGCTAGGAAGAGGTTTCTACACGCTTATAAAGAATGTTTCGTTGCCCTCTCTAATTGATGTGAGATCTCATACAGATATTATTCACTTAAATAACGTTCAAGTTAACTATTCTCGAACACTCAAATACCCACGAAACGTTTTCGAATATTCTTCAAAATAAATAGTTTCTTTTTAATTATGCTTTCTTCGGGTCGGATTTCTACAAAGTTCTCGAAAAAAGAGTCGAAGATGATGATTAAAATCAAGTATAAAGCTTGAAATGATCACTCAAAATGAGGTGATGGATCCACACGACCCCCCAAATTCTTTCCTTTATTGAAAATAAACATGAACACACATGCCACCCTTTAGCCCTCGAAACTATTAGCGATTATTAGAGATGTTTATGCATTATGTGAGGTCGGATTGTGACGTTTTTTTAATTTCAACTCAATTGTTCGAGTTGTAAATTCTTTCAATTTAAACAACTTTTATTAAATAATAACCCCAACTCTGTCATAAATTTTCAGGTTCGATTAGCTCGAGTTGGTTCGAGTCATTTACTCAATCGTTTTAGTAAAAGTGAAATGTTAGTCGGCAAAACATCTATTTATTTATTTTCAAACATTCAATTGAGATTAGCCACTCACTCACGTGTAGCTAATTAAAATTTATTTTATAAAAGTAAAATAGTAATAAAAGTAAAATAGTAATAAAAAAAAGTATAAAATTAAATAAATATATGTATATATAATTGTATGGTAAATAAAAATGTATATTTTAAAATTAACAGTCAATTTGAATCAACTTAATCTAGTTAACTCGAGTTGGTTCGAGCCACTCACTCAATCTAGTTTTAGCGAACATAAATCAACTTAATTTATAAAATTTTCATTTATTTGAACTCAACCCAGTTGAGAATGGTCGTGAAAGAGTCTCACACTGGCTAATTAAAGGGATGATCAGTACATCTCCATCGATACGAAGGTTTCGGTAAAACCAAAAGTAAAGTCAAAAGTGCTTATACTCAAAGTGAACGATATCATACCATCACGTAGGTCATGGTTTCTAACAAACCCAACCCAAATAAGTTCACGACAGAGATTATACTCAAAGTGAACAATATCATACCATTACGAAAGTCGTGGTTTCTAACAAACCCAACCCAAATAAGTTCACAACTCAACCCATATTGTACGAGCTGAATTGAGTTGATCGAACTTTCGGGTCATTTGAGTTCAGTTATACATAACCAAATCGTGATGTAAACCATAGACACGAAGTTCCGATATCGTAAAACGTGATCGCGTTACTCGTAGTACCTAAAATGGAAGGCCACATGCAAAGGGCACAAGAAGTAGTGGCTAAGCATAGACATAGATATAATCAATATCAACATTTCTTCATTTCATTTCCTTCCAATTTGAATTTACTTTCATGCGAAGAAATTAAAGAACTTGGCGTGGCTGTAAAGACAACAAATTTATATATCAAAAAAAAAAAACAAAAAAAAAAACATCATTTTTTTTCACAAACAAGAAAAGAAAGGAATTGCGGCTTTCTTGTTCTTATATTTTCTCTTTCCCTCTCCTCCCATTTCTTCAATCTTCATGCCATGTTCTTCCATGTTCTTCTTCTGTTTCTTCTCCATGGTACTTAATTTCTGTTCTTGATTCATGTTCTTGTTGTTTTTTATGTGTTACCCATGATTTTGATTTGAAGTTTGAAGCTTTTTTTTAGGGTTTGGTGGTGAGCTTAGAGGAGCTTCATCTTTGGGTATCAATTATGGCCAAATTGGTGATGATTTGCCATCACCTGACAAGGTTTTGGATATGTTGTTGGCTTTGAAGATTACTAAAGTAAGGATTTACGATACGAATCAACAGATATTGTCGGCTTTTGCTAACTCTAATGTGGAGATTATCGTTACGGTCGAAAATGAAATGCTGGGTGAACTTATGGACCCCCAACAAGCCCTTCAATGGGTTGCTACCCGAATTAAGCCTTATGTTCCTGCGACTCGGGTTACTGGAATCGCGATTGGGAATGAGGTTAGTTAAATCATTATCGAACTCAAAAGTTTGTTCGTTCCAGTAGGATAATGGGTTTTTTTGTTTTATTAAAATTAAGTTTATAAAAATTTGTTTTTTTTTTATTTATATATTTTTGTAATGGTACAAGTTTACCGCTAACAGATATTGTCATCTTTGAATTTTCGCTTTCGAGTTTCTCCTCAAGGTTTTTAAAACGTGTTTAGTAAGACAGGTTTTCATACCTTTATAAAGAATGTTTTGTTATGTGTGTCAACTCGGGTGAGATCCTACCGTTTTATAAATATTTATTTTAAAATTTTTATAACAGTAGATTTTGTCTTTTTTGTATTTTTCCGAGCTTTTTCTCAACGCTTTTGCTAGGGGGGTTTTCACACATTTTAAAGAATGTTTTATTCTCCGTCCCAACCGAGGTAGGATCGGGCCGTTATATAAATATTTTTAAAAAATAAGCTAAAATTTCAAAAATAATTTTAAAAAATTTAGTTTTGCTATTAAAAAATTGGGTAAGAAAAGAAAAAAAGAAAAAGATTCTTTCTCTCTCCTCCTTTTCTCTCTCTAAAAAGTTCATTGATTCATGTCATCTATTGTCTTTATGTCAACTCAAGAAACATTTTGAAAATTCATTTTAAAACTTTATAAACTAAATAAAAATTAAACGCTAAAAACGATATTTAATAGCGAAATATAATTAAATAATCGACCTTTAAAATGATAATTGGTTTAGTATCTAACGAGCTATGCAGATTAACACAAAAGCTCTTATTTTAATATCGTGATACAATCGTATTTTTTATTAGGTTTTTACGGACGACGACTTGACATTGATGGAGACACTAGTCCCGGCCATGCTAAGCATCCATACAGCCTTATCCCAACTAGGTCTAGACACCATAAAAGTCTCGACACCAAGCTCCCTAGCCGTCCTACAAGAATCCTACCCGCCCTCGGCCGGGAGTTTCAAGTCCGAAATAACCGGAATCATGTCCCAATTCTTACAATTCCTAAACACAACAAAGGCACCATTTTGGATCAATGCATACCCATATTTCGCCTACAAAGACAACCCAAATAACATCCCATTAGAATACGTAATCTTCAACCCGAATCCAGGCATGATCGATCCCTACACGAATCTCCATTACGACAACATGCTTTACGCTCAAGCCGACGCAGTTCTTTTCGCGATGGCAAAGCTAGGTTTCGGGGGTATCGAAGTTCGGGTCTCGGAAACGGGGTGGCCATCGAAAGGGGACCCTAATGAGGTTGGGGCAAGCCTTGAAAATGCAGCCAATTACAATAGGAATTTGTTGAGGAGACAAATGGCTAATGAAGGGACACCATTAAGGCCTAATTTGAGGCTTGAGGTTTACTTGTTTGCTTTGTTTAATGAGAATATGAAGCCTGGACCGACCTCTGAAAGGAACTATGGCCTTTACCAGCCGGATGGCACCATGGCCTACAATGTAGGGCTGTCCTCCTTTAAGGGCACTTCCTTCTCTCCTTCTTCTTCTTCCATTTCACTCACATCAATGGCTACTAGAGAGATGAAGGTAATGAACAACCCTTGAATTTCACTATATATTGTAATTAGAGGGCACCAAAGGGCTTGGATTTGGTTGTTCGTATGAATAATTCGATATGAATTCGAGTTTGTGATGTTCTTGAGAATTTGTTTAAATTGAATTGAACAGGGTTCTACGATCGGGTATTGTCGAAGCTTGGTGTACTCGATGTTTGTGTATTTGATCACCTCTCGAGTTTTTACGAGAAGACTGTTTTAACTGTTCTTCGTTCGGGATTTATTCTATTTTAGTCTCTAAATTTGGTTATTGTAATTTTAATAAGAAATTGACATACGTTTAGTTTCTGTATGACTTGTGTTCGATCAGTGAAAGAGAACCTTGCCTAAGATCCGACGAAATTGCAAAATTGAGCGAAAAATAGAAATGGGGTTTGAGTTTTTTTCTAAAGATTTGTCATGAGCGTGTCGAGATCATGATCTTGTATGGTTAAAAAGTATGACGGTGACAGTAGGTATTAGACGATACCTCTCTTGGGAAAATATGGTTTGAGGAAACCAAGGTGGAAATTCGTGGGCATGTGTGAGATCTCACGTCGGTTGAAGATGAGAATGAAGTATTCCTTATATGAATATGGAAATCTCTCCCTAGTAGACGCGTTTTCAAAACCGTGAAGTTGACGACGATACGTAACACACTAAAACAGACAATATTTGTTAGCGGTGAGCTTGAGCTGTTACAAATGATATCAAAGCCAAATACTGGGTAGTGTACCAACGAGGACGCTGGCTTCAAGGAGGTAAATTGTGAGATCTCATATCGATTGGAGAGGAGAACGAAACATTCCTTATAAGGGTGTGGAAACCTGTTCCTAGTAGATGCGTTTTAAAACTGTGAGGCTGATGGTGATACGTAACAGGCTAAAATGGACAATATCGACTAGAGAAGTACTCATCTATGCAACCCAACACGTGGGCACTCATCTATTTTTCCTTAGACTTCGTTAGTTACTAATGTTGTTTCGGGTCGTGCGTGACGTGGAATAATGTGCACCACCTATTATTATTAATTATTGTTATTATTGTTTTAGTACTATGATGTTTTATCCACTCATTTAAGAATAATAGTACTTGAATAATTGAGTAATAATGGAGTTCATTTAAAAAGTAAAGTTATATACATTTATATAAATGTTACTTTATTATATTATTTTGTCACTCAACTTTGTCACATTGTTACTTTTATCGTCATAATTTAAAATTATGAATCTTTTCATTCAACTTCAAGAATATGTTAGGTTACTTTTGACCAAAAAAAAAAAAATAATAATAATAATAAATAAAAAAATTATTGAATATTAGAATTTACCGTCATATCATTATTTGATTATTTTAAAACTCTAAGTCCAGTAGATATTGTCATCTTTGGACTTTCTATTTCGGGCTTTCCCTCAAGGCTTTAAAACTGGTGGGAAAGGTTTCTACACAGGTGTTTCGTTCTCCTCTCCAACTAATGTGAGATATCACAATCCACCTTCCTTCAGGGCCCTGCGTCCTTGCTGGCACTCGTTCCTTTCTACAATCGATGTGGGATCCCCACCAAATTGAGCCCCGAATACCCTTATAAAGATGTTTCGTTCTCCTCACCAACCAACGTGAGATATCACAATCCACCCCCCTTCAGGGCCCATGCGTCCTCGTTGGCACCCGTTCCTTTCTACAATCGATGTGGGATCTCGACCAAATCCACCCCCTTTAGGGCCCAGCATCCTTACTGGTACACCGCCTCGTGTCTACCCCCATTTAGGGAACAACCTCCTTGCTGGCACATCGCCTAGTGTCTACCCCCTTCAAGGAACAACCTCCTTGTTGGCACATCGCTCAGTGTATGGTTCTGATACCATTTGTAACAGCCCAGACTCACCGCTAGCAAATATTGTCCTCTTTTGAGTTTCCCTTCAAGGCTTTAAAACGCATCTAATAGAGAAAGGTTTCCACACTCTTATAAAGGGTGTTTCGTTCTCTTCTCAATCAATGTAGGATATCACGAAAGTCATAAAAAGTGAAGAGACATGACAGATTGTTGTCATGTTTTTTTTAATCATTGTTGAAGTGAGAATGGTCGGTGAAGTGCTTTATTCCGTGGCCAAAAAAACTAGCCACGAGAAAGATGGGTTGTTTGGAAGTGCTTTTACTTGGAAAGGTGCTTCCTTTTGAGCCCTTTTGAGCCCTTTTGAGCCCTTTTTTTATTGCCATGGATCTATGGTTAGGGGTGGAAGTGCAGACATTTTAAGGTCAGCCTTTGAGGGTGGTGATGAGGATTGCCCTTTCTCCATGTGCCCTTCCACATTTAATTAAAGCCAAGAACATTCTAGATTTTACATTAAAATATTCTACCGACTAACACGTTCTATGAAGAGATCAGTCTTTGAGTTTTGTATGACGTTTCGGTAACGATCAAAATTGTCAACTTTTATAAGTGGATCTATTTTCAATTTGAGTTAGGTTCTCTGTCATTCTATGAGTCTCTTCCTTTTTACGTATGACAACGCCACTCCCTTTGGCAGCATCTACTAATTCGGAACTTAATTTGATAGCCATATTTCGACCCAGACGTTTTCGGGATGCCCCTACGAACCAACGAATGACAAGTACTTTTCCATGTGTGGTTCCTATTTCAATGGGTCTTAGATGATCTGAGGTTACTCAACTCTCGATCCACCTAAACCCAATTAGATTATATAGTTTGAGTTGGGTTATTAATAGGAGTGTACCTTAGTCGAGTTGGGCTAGGTTGAGTAAATTTTTTGGACGTTCGGCGATGTGATTCAAAACCCTAAAAAAAGATACCATATAGATTATATTAATTTTTTTTTTTTTAACATAGAAGTGTCTAATACTCTAATCATGCAAAGTGTCTAATGTCTGCATGAAGTCTAACACATCAGCGCAGGAAACTAATGACCTAGCGTTGATGTCACGAGCTCACATAGGTTGACTTAAATTTCGAAGGACAAAATCAAATTTTCATTAAGGATAAATTGGTGACATCAACTTAAGCTAATCAAGTAAGTGATCTTTCTATCGGTATGGTTAGAAGTTTGCGTCCTGTATTATGACACATGCCTCTTGATTCTGTACGCAACATATGTTTAATATGTGTAAAATATTTATGAAATGATATGTCTGTGATATGATACATGTTATAATATGACATGTGGGTAATATGACATATGTTATGATATGATACCATTGACGATATGACGTATATTGTGATATGGTTTATAATATGATACGTGCATGATATGATACAATATGCTATGTGCATGATATGACATGAATGATATACAATATATATGTTTCCATATGGTATACAACCCCGATATATGTTTTAAAAGCGATATGATATGAAGGAAAATGTGAGGGGTTGTTTTTATATGGTTTGATAAATGAAAAAGGTTGGGACTTCATGCATCGGAAAATTTATCTGTTTACGATGGATACGAACGTGTACATAACGAAAAGGAAAATGATTATTATGTTTATCATAATACTACGACGATCACTATTCCTATCGGGTGTTTGACAAGAGCACCAGATAATGCTAGCCTGACAAGGAAAGGAGCCCAAGAGATGTGCGAATCGACTGGTGGGTCCATATTTGCACGTATGATCGTGTGTAGGGACGTTAATTGATTAGGTGGGGGAGGATGTCACGGTCATGCTCGTCCAAGGCGTGTTGCCCATGGCCACATGCCCATGACAAGCCCAACCCTTTATGTCTTTTCATATTCTAGTGTTTTACTTTTGTATTTCTAAGAAGTATGACGTTTCAGAAATATCATGTCTAGACCTGTTAGACATGAAATGCCTCAGAATGTACTATAGGGAGATACGCTAGTTTTCAACTTCTCCCTACCCAAGGTTATATACTGTGAGCGGTTGTTATTTCTCTCTTGCTTGCTTATATAACGTCTCTTCCAAAAATCTCTCTTTGCCCTCGTTTTCTAAAACCTTCTCTTAAAACCGAGGCCAGAGGCTCGAGCATACGTCACTTGGCCGTAGGCGACGCAAGAACGAATTGGCTTAGCTCATATGTTGGAAAGTGAGTGAAGCACAATCGCAAGTCCGCTGCCATCAAAAGTGCCATTGTGACAAGTGGTACAGCATTCAATAAAATATAAATATAATAATATTTTTATTAATTTAGCAAAAAAAAAAAAAAAAGGGTTTTCAAGCGAATCCAAAATTTTAGCCCTACGTAACCCTCATTGGTTATAGCAATCCCCGTCCCTGATTTGGCCTTCTCCATTTTCTTCATCTTCTTCCTCCAAATTCCCTAACGCTCCCCTGTTTCATTTTCATTTTAATCTTGAAGAATATTCTGATTATGGCGGAAGATTTTTCTCTTGATTTGGAGGAGCTTCGTCACCTCCAAAGCATTGCCAAGAGGCCTCGAGTCATCTCTCTAATTTCCTCTCAGATTTGCAACTTAGAGAAGGTTCTTCGCTGTTTTCTCTTATGAATTTGAATTAACTTTGTCCTTTTTCAATGATCTTAAATGCACGTTATTGTAGAAATATGAAAGTTATTGTTCGGTAATTGTTCGTCATTAGCTGTTCTTTCGTGGCTTTCTGAAACTGATAATGTGATGGAAGTGAATTTTGAGCTATGGATATCGATTATCTTAAATTGATACATTGCATTAATGGTGTATGTTCACTCAGTTTTCAAAAGAGACTGTCTCAGCTCCATCCCTACAAACTCCCACTCCCATTCCAATTTCAACTTCGACAGCTAAGGTGCCCATCAATTCAGCCATTGTTTACACTCCACTACCTGGATTCAGCTGGGACCAGGACAATGATAAATTGAAGGTAAAAGGCTTCAAGTTTCTACTGGATGGCATGATTAGAATCCTTTTGTGAAAATTAGTGTATGTTAAAATTTAAAATTATCACGTTCTCTCATTTGGGTGGATGTATGGATGTAATTTTCATTATCCTTTTTGGGGATGTAGATATATATATCTCTGGAAGGAATTGACCAAGAAAAAGTAGAGGCTGTCTACAAGGAAACGTCGGTCGATATCAAGTTCCATGATGTAAAAGGGAAGAATTATCGGTTTGCAATTCCTAAGCTGAATGAGGAAATTGTTCCTGAGAAGTGCAAGTTCTTAGTTAGACCAACACGAGCTGTGATCACGTTGTTCAAAGCTTCAAAGGGGAATTGGTTGGACTTGCAGATGAAGGAGGACAAGGTAAGTGATTTAACAAGTGGCGATCTAGTTGTATCTGGGTAGCATTTATTCAGCTAACGTTATGTTTTTTTTACATCTTACAGCTCAAGCCAAGTCTAGATAAGGAACGCAACCCAATGGCAGGAATCATGGACTTAATGAAGGTAACAGCTTCTTAGCCTATGTAGACTTTATGGATTGAAAATGAAGGAACGTTTCTCTTTCTTCTCTTATTTTTTTTGGGGTGGGTGGTCCTAAAATTTCTTTCACATTTATGCCTGAGTTTTGGTGAGTAAAGAGTGGATAAAGATGATGATGTGATGTGTTCTTCAAGTTACTTAGATGGGCTGGAAGGTGATAAGTGAAAGCTCCACCATGATTGAAATCCCATCCTCTTCATCTGTTTAGGATCATGAGTTTCTTGACAACAAAAGTGTTGGGTCGAATGATTTTCTTGTGAGATTTGTCAAGGAACACACTTCAAATGGGTTGTGAGATTGGTTGAGTTACTAGACACTTTTTTTGCCATAGCTGTCATATGTCTATGGAGGACAAGACACTTTGAGCTCGATAATTGGGCTGAAAAAAAGTCCCATGACCTGAATTTTTACATGAAACCTAACTAACTGATTCTTGGTCTTGTCACTGTCCTGTTTTTCTTTTTGTACAAATTCAAAACCAAACTTTTCAATTGATTTTCAACTCATGATGTATATGGATATATTGTAACAGCCCAAACCCACCGCAAGTAGATATTGTCCTCTTCGAGCTTTTCCTTTCGAGTTTCCCCTTAAGGTTTTTAGAACGCGTTTGGAGAGGTTTCCGCACCCTTATAAAAAATATTTCATTCCTCTCTCCAATCGATGTAGGATCTCACAATTCTCCCCCTTTGAGGTCCAGCATACTCGCTGACACTCATTTCTCTCTCCAATTGACGTGGGATCTGGAGTCCAGCGCCCTTGCTGGCATACCGCCCTATGTCCACCTCCCTTTGGGACTCAGTGTCCTCGCTGGCACACCGCCCGGTGTCTGACTTTGATACTATTTGTAACAACCCAAGTCCATTGCAAGCAGATATCGTCTTCTGTGGGCTTTTCTTTTCAGAATTCCCCTCAATGTTTTTAAAACACGTATGCTAGGGACAGACTTCCACATCTATATAAAGAATGCTTCAATCTCCTCTCTAACGGATGTGGGATCTCGTTCTTCTCTCTAAGTGATGTGGGATCTCACATGTATGTTATGCTATGTGAAATAGGTACACTTACACGCGCCTTTGATAATCTTATATACAATTAGGATAAGCATGAAACTATGTCTGCATTTAGGCTGAACACTGACCTCCGTGTGATTGCTGATTTAATATGGCTGACATGAAAACTGCAGAATATGTATGATGATGGTGATGATGAAATGAAAAAAACGATAGCCAAGGCATGGACTGATGCCAGATCCGGCAAGACCGCTGATCCACTTAAAGGGTTTCCTTGAGCCATTGCTTTCCAAATCTAATAATCATCTTTTAGGAACGATTCTTTGATTGGATGAGATCATATCTGTTTTTCTTATGATCAGTGGACCGCGTTTGGCTGGCTTTGCTTATATGGTTTTGAATCCTTTCTATTTGCTTTAGTTATGGAGTTTGTATAAAACTGGCTCCTGAGTTTTGTTATCTATAAAAAGTTCATGTTTTGCATAGGTTAGTGGGCTGTTTTAAGGAATGATGGATGTTGAAAATTTTGATCAATGAACTCAAATAAGAGAGTTTAAAGCTCGGTATTCTCTCTTTTTTTCGGAATACATGAGCTAGTCTAATAAATTAAACGGTCATAAATAGTAAACAATTATGCATAGTAAAAAAGTTATATATGGTAGTAATGTACATGGCTTTGACAATGTACTTTCTGCCAATATTTCTCCTTACATTTTCTCTCTCCGGTTATTTATGTTTATCTAGATCGAATATGTATTGTTGTGTGATCTTAACATTTGATGCTAAGTTTCTAAGTGTCGAGTTGTTACATCAAGTATCTCGATATCGACTTCTCTTCACTTGATTTCATCATCGTTCTTATTTTGGGCAATGGTAAGAACTATAGATAACATCGAAATCCTCGAAATCCACAGGCTTTGATACAAAGAGGGCAAGAGGAAGTTATTAGAGAAGTATATTAACAAAGTGAGGGGTATTTTGGGAAAAATATTTAACAAAAACAAACCCTATTCTATTTGTTTCCTAAGCCTTCCTAAATCCCTTATTGTATTGTTTTGTTGGGTTTTTTCAAGTCAACAAAGGGGTGAGATTTTTGAGCTCAAAAGGGCGTAATCTACAAGCAGCCAGCCTTGATTTATATGCTGAGTTTTTGTAATCCCACCATGTGAACTCTTTGTATAACCTTTGCTCTCCCTCCTCCAATAGTGATGCTAAAGGTGCAATCTTTTCATTCAATGGTGGCCCACCAAAGTATATCATTGAAAACCTTGGTTTTGTTGGGTCAGCTAAAACCTTGTGCTTCACACTGTTGAACCTCCCATTAGTCATAACCTGCACCAATACAACCCGAATTATGATTCACTCGAGAACAATAAGAACAAGAATCGTAACAGCCTAAGCCACCGCCTCGTGATCCAGTGTCCTTGTTGGCACACCGCCTCGTGTCTACCCCTTTGAGGCTCAACCTCTTTGCTGGCACATCACCTGGTGTGTTGGTCCTTGTTGGCACACCGCCTTGTGTCCACCCCGCTTTGAGACTCAGCCTCCTCGTTCTCCTCCTCAACTGATGTGGGATCTCACTGTCCACTCCCTTTTGGGGCCCAGCTTCTTCACTGGCACATCGCCCTGTGTTTGGTCCTTGCTTGCACATTTCCTCGTGCCCACCCCCTCAGCACATTGTCCGATGTTTGGCTCTGATACCATTAGTAACAGCTCAAGTCCACTACTAGTAAATAGTGTCTTTTTGAGCTTTCCTCAAGATTTTTAAACGGTCGACTAGTGTGAGAGGTTTCCACATGTTTATAAAGCATGCTTCGTTAGGATGACACAAGAATCCTAAGAAAAGGGTAGGCTTTGAAACAAAAATATAAACAAAACCATCCCAAGATTCCATTGCCATTTCTTGAGATGAAAATGGCAGAGAAAGAGTGGGCTATACCTGCAATGAGTCGCCAACATTGATGAAAAAGGACCTCTGATCAGGTGGGACTGGAACCCAGCTTCCATCTCTCAAACAAATATGGAGTCCGGTCGTGTTATTGGATCTCAGAACAGATATTATTTGTGGGTCTGTATGTTCCCCAAACCCAATCAAATTCCTGCCACTCAAAGCTTCAAGCTCCGGGCATGGCGGATAATGGTTCAGCCTGAAACAACAATCACTTCTCTCGTCCTTCAACAGCCTGCTCAAATCATGTTTCTCTATCCCCAGCCCTTCCGCCATTGCTTCCAGCACTTCACAAGCCATCTTTTTCACTGCCAATATATACTCCTCTACCGCACACCTACGACAAAAAACACGACAAATTAGAAAACAGAGCAACCAAAAAACAGAGCAAACAAAAAACAGTGCAACCAAAAAACAGAGCAATCTGTTCTTCGTAATTTTACGTGTTTTTACCTGAAAATCTCTGGATTTTCACGGAGAATGAAGAGGGATTTTTCAGAAATGAGTTCATGATTCGTGTTTAGGAGGAGATATTCGATCCAACCCACATCGCCGTTTGGGCCAATTCTCTTGCTGCCATATCCAAATGGGTCAGCTGGCCCTGCTTTTTCCTTCTCAGATTGAGGGAGGTGGAAGAATTTTAAAGCTTGGGCTTCGAGAGCTCCGATGAGGTCGTCGGAGACGCCATGGTTGACAACCTTAAAGAATCCGAAATCTTCACAGGCTTTGACGATATGGGTTTTGGCTTCTGGGTCGGAAAGGTCGATCACCGGAATTCCGGTGAACAGGGCGGTGTGTTTGCAGGATTTGATCGGAGCAAAATGGTCGAACACAAGCTGTGATTGAACCACCATGATTGAACAAGAAGGTTTTTGAATTTGAATGAGGAAATGGATGAGGAGAGGCATTAGCCTTGGCTTACAACGTATATTTATACCATCAGGAACGAGCTGCTAATTTTAAAAAACAAATCATTATTATTTACCATTTCATGTTTATCTTTTCAATTCAAAAGAAAAAGAAAAGGACATGATTTTCTTTTTATTTTTAACAATGAACTTGTTTGATCATGATGTTGGTTTGAAGGGTTGTTGATTTTGAATGTGATTCAATGGCGTACTCCCCTTTAATACTACGATGGCCTACTAGAATTCATGGTTCGATCTGTTCGACAACCAAAGCTAAGTTACAAATTCTGACGAAGATGTTAATAGGTTGTTATTGAAAGTTCATATTAGATCGGGCTGATTATGGTAATATTTAACAGGTTGCTATTGATAACGCTAGTAGCTTTACGCTTGCATGATGTACTAACGATGTACTAGAATCTACTTAGGTGTGAAAAGAGAGTCTGTTGTGTTAATGTAACCTACTGGGTTTTGCTTAGCTTCCATGCTCATACCCAATATACATCAACGGGTGTGTGGCACATGGATTATGACTCATATGGATTAGGGCGTATACGTTAAGAGTTTTACTTTGGTCATGTCTTTGGACTTTACAAGAAACTCTTAGAGTTAAACCCAAGATACCCTAAAAGACTTCTCAATGTGCAGTGCAACATGGTCTTATGACACAGACATTATGTCGTAGAGAATGCGTGAAACTTCGGGTATATGTATTCAAACTATCTTACAAGAACGCTTGAAGCCTCGGGCATTAATTAGGATCGAGTTAGTCATTGACCATAGGACCCTACAAGTCTCCTCGAGGAGTGTCTAAGGACAAAGAACCAAGATTCAAGAACTCAAGACTAATTGAGCTATTCCTAACGTTATTGGAGGTAATTCAGGTGGGTAGATTTGTTCTTTCACCGATTTAAAGTGTGTTTAAGTCACATGACTATTTGAGATCATTAGACACATTAAGCTAACTCGATACCATAGACCCATATAGGTTGATGCTCTAGGGGTACTTTCGGACTAGCACCAAGAATAAGATGGTATCTCTAGCTTAAGCCAACTAAGTGACTTCACTGTTGGTTTAGTTGGACGAATTGTATGGCCCCTGCACGTGTCAAGAATGTAACTTTTGACATGTGCAATGTTTTGTTATGTTATGCTATGCTATGCCACATTATGTTATTTTATGCTATGCTATGTCGTGTTCTTCAGTGTTATGTTATGTCATATTATAAGTTATGCTATAATATGACTACGTCATGTTGTGGATTTATATTTATGATATCGATAATAGATGATGTATAAACCTCCATACGCTACACTGTGTAAATTATGTTAAGTACGAAAGCTATGATAAGCATACATTACACGTCTCATATGCTCGTTATGTCAACGAATGGAGGTTTGATTTGCATCATAAACTTGTGCCAAGATTTTAAGCTTTGGGGATCTCATGCATTTATGTATCACGTGCATCGGGATACTTTCTCATTATAATTAGTATGGACACGTACCTTATTATATCTATGTTCGCCATGATATTATATGAGTCATTTCCCTTCTAAGTAGCGTAAGTGCACTAGCCTAACAAGACAAGCCCGGAGGTACGTATACGAGTCTCCCTTATCATGTTTTACCTCGATTTTCCTTAGTGTTTTGCACACAAGTTCCAGAAATTGGTCGAATCATTCGACTCCAAGCTAGGCGATGTTGTCAATGGTGAACTCATATTTGAGCTTCAAATTTAACTCTTTGATGAAGTTTGACAAGTCGATCCTAACTCATAAGGCTCGACATAACCTTTTCCTTCAACGAATACGTTCATCGTAAATGTGAGGTTGATTGCCTCTATAACCTAGATTCTCGTGGCATGATCGAACAAATTCTAGAAAACTCGTAGTATTAGACTGTTCTTTAATCCAACATGATGCCATTGAATTATAAAATATTTTGGGTCTTCTTTGTAGATTAGAATTTTCGTGTCTATCAGTACCATTGTGAGCACTCCAACAAATTCGACCTTTCAGGCTATTTTTACACGGTCATTGAAACAATATGATGATAATTTGTAAACTGACATCTTTATAGGTATCATCATTAGTTATGATGTCGGTATCAAATCGAGAATGAACTCAGTGTATTTATATTCATTCATTGACATTTAGCTACAACGTTAGTGTTAAACTGATATTGAAAACTAAATTGATGATAATCGTAAACCAAAATTATTCTCGTTATAACAACATTTTTCACGAACCTATTTTGTTTGGTACAAACTTGCGAGGTATATTTTCATGCAATATCCATACAGTCAACAAATACTCGAAGGATGATTATTATAGGCAAATTATCAACGATTGACGGTTACCAAGTCTAAGTCGTTAGCTTTCATAACTTATAGTCAATACTGATAATCAAACAACGATCGATCATCATTTCCTTTAAAATCTAAAAAAAAAAAAAATTATTTAAATATTCAATAGGACGCTTCAAACTATTACTGATATGAAATATCATAGAGTAATAATTGTTGATACCCATCAAAATTTCTTTTATTTTGTAATATCACATATCGCTTCGTGTCCCTTCGTCTCCCCGATCATTCATAATATTAATAATAATTATAAATTTTTACTCACCGCTAATAAAAAAAATATGAAGCGTTGTAAATTAATAAATATATTCGATAAAAAGTTAAAAGGGTTTATGGATTAAACTGTGTCGAGTTGATACAATCTGAACCAACCGTAAAATGTTTGGGATTTATTCGTTCGGATGGTTTGGGTAATTTATTGAATTTTTTATTTTTACTAAAGGTAAAGGTAAAATGTTAATGAGTAAAACAATTATTTACTTATTAATGTTGAATTAAGATTGGTTATTTAATTGTAATATATATTTTGAAAAATTATTTAAAAAGGGGTTAGAAAATGTTATAATATGTGATGTCCCACATTTGTTGGGAGGGAATAAATCACCATTTATAAGGGTGTGGAAACCTTCCCCTAGCGTTTTAAAGCAGGGGAAGCCTGAAAGTGGAAGCCCAAAGAGGACAATATCTGCTAGTAGTGGATTTGGGCCATTACAAATGGTATCAGAGCCAGACACCGGACGATGTGTCAGCCTTCTCGCTGTTCCCCGAAGGGGGGTGGATTTGGGGGCGGTCCCACATCGATTGGAGGTGGATATGGGTCGTTACAAATGGTATCAGAGCCAGACACCGGACGATGTGTCAGCCTTCTCGTTGTTCCCCGAAGGGGGGTGGATTTGGAGGCGGTCCCACATCGGTTGGAGGAAGGAAAGAGTGCCAGCGAGGACGGGGGTGAATTGTGAACGGATAATTATAGAAGAAAGGAAAATTAAAATAAATATATGTATAATCATATCATAAAGATAAAAGATGACTTCAAGATGATGAGATAAAATTAATGATATATATTTTATTTCAATAATATCCTTAAATTAAAAAAAAAAATATATTTTTAAATTTTTTAAAATTTATTAAAACCTTAATTTTTTTAAAAAACTAAAAAAAAATATTTTTTTATCACTAATTAGTACTACGTTAAATATTAATATCCTTAACTTTTAAAAAAAAAAAATAAAAATTTACAGTTGAAAAATGAGGCGTAAATAAATAATTTCCGATAAAAACTTTAGAGTTAATATTATTTTTAAATTTTATGGGTATTTCTTTAATATTTTAAAAATAAAAAAAGAATATTAATAAAACTTTTTTTAAAAACAAATAAACTTTTTATTTTATTATTATTATTATTATTATTATTTAGTTTTAAGAAGAGTTAAAATTATTAAAATTATTAAAAATTTAGAAATATTTTTATTAATTTAGCGAAATATATATAAATAAAAATAAATATCATCAACATAGACCAAGCTTTTTTTGGTAGCAGCCTGCAACTATTTTGTGACCATATTCGTTTAATCTAAGCCTATTGATTGAGAAATGAAAGTGATGGGATATTGTGTAAGAATGACGTTGCCTAATAGTTCATTCATTGTACACTGTTAACATTTTGGTACGTGATTCTAATAACCGTCGTGTCTTTTATTGTCTCGACATAATTCAACGTGATAGGACTTTGATGTCGTAGTACTAGATCTTTTGTCTCCCTCGATAAAAAAGTCTTGGTGGAGCAACGTCATCGCACGTTTCCTTACTTCATTCATTTTATCGCTATTTTCTTAAATATACTTTAAGAATCAGTGATTGCCCTTCTCCGACCCTTACTGTTTAACTAGATAGCGGACAGCTAATGCGTTCCACTTATTGAACTGGGTTCTATGGTCAGTCTGTGACCCCTGGATATTGAAGGCGTCCTTGGAGTGATCTCGTAGTTCTTACGGGGTGGAGACGATGGGGTAGCTCAAATGGTTGAAGGGAGATAGTGCATCAAGCTGTTCGCAAGGACCAACTTGATCCACTTCCCCAGGGATCCCAGATGAGAGAACCCTAAGAGAGCTACTGACTCCAACTACCGTCCATGTACGATCCATACTAGATCTGACCAACTGCCCATCTTATCTCCTCTACGTCCTTGACACAGCTCATCTTTGTCTCAGTAGAGTATCTAAAAGGTGGTGAGAGTTTTATCAAATAGATTATAAAAAAAAAAAAAAAAAAAAAAAAAAAAAAAAAAAAAAAANTACAAGATATCAGCCTATGATCAAAGATCAAATATGATACCTATGGTAAACCGTAACGGAAGACTAAATATTCTCAATAGAAATGAGATAAGAAATGTATATCAAAACATATTAATTCACCGTTTGAAACTAAATAATATTTTAAAATATGGATCTGACGCTAAATAACTTTAGTAATTTTTCGATCTTAGGTGACTTCCTAGAAATTTTCGTAAAAAATGTATGGATGAGGACAAAACATTCTAAAGAACCCGTGTTAGTTTGTGAAGATAGTTTTCACTCGTAGTATCAGTTCAAGACAAGTAGATAACATGGTTATCGTGCAGAGGATGTAGGAGAATGTCGAGTCCATCAAGTGACGAATCTAGGTTCAAAATTCTAGTTTAAATCCTTGACATGAGCGTTACACATATATATATACCTTATAAAAATAATCAACGTGAATATAACGTAGCAGCTAAGACATTCGATAATTGATATAATTATTAAAATTAAAATATATTTTTTTTATTCACTATAAAAATGTTCCCAAATTTTCGCTCATAAATAATTATATAAATTCCATATTATTTTAAAATTGTGCAAACGTGGCATGTAATGAATTGGCATAGAAAATTGTCTAGTTGGCCCATTGGGGTTATGTTAAAGATCCATGGGGTAAATAAAATGATGAGATGGACGAAAACGATGAGGACACGTGTAAGAGAAGGGTGAGTCAGAGGGGAGAATTGTTGACGTGGACGTTGGTAAGCGATGAGTTGGAAAGTGGGTCAAATAAATAAGCGCGACTAAGATGCAATTTCCTGTCGCCATCTGTCCCCTTTTCCGTTTTTAACGTGCTCGTTTCTAGAGTTAGGGTCCCGCACTGGATAATAACCCAACGGCCCTCCTTTTTTTAAAATTATTTTATATCTAATATTTTATATTTTAAAAGTTTCCAAATATAAATAAATAAATAAAATTACCATATTGCCATCGACACTCCACTCTTCTTCATGGTTCACTGATCCTGTCTGAAGTATGTCTACATCTTGTATTATTATTATTATTATTATTATTATTATTATTATTATTTTCTTTTTAACTCCTCTCTATTTCTATTATTACATGCTCGGGAGGACGATCGTGATTGAGTTTGATTGCTTACTCGTAATGAACGTTAGATTAAAGGACCTCGACCTCGACTCTCTAATCTTTAGTTCAGTGATTTACAACATTGGAGCAATTAGGATGCTCGTTTTATTGTTGAATGTTCTATGATTTAGAGGTTATATATATATCACCTCGAACAGGATGGAAAATCTTCATTTGAACAGAAAATAAGGAAGAATCGAGGCGAGGTATCTCCCGTTACCGAAACGGGTCGGGGATGGAAATTATACTCTCCATCCTCGTTCTTGCCCAATTCTCTACTTCACCCCGTCTTGCCTTATATATATTTCTTATTTCCATCTATTTGAGTAAGTACGTTGAAAACTATGAAATTCTAAAATTATGTGGATAGAACGATATATTATTATTATTTTCTTATGAATTGGATTTATCGGAATGTTTTACCTTTTTAATATAAATTATATTGAAAAATGGACAATTCTTCAGAAACCCTGAATTTCCTGCAGAGAACCTCATCCCAACTTTCAGAAAAATAAATGGAAAATTTAACAGAAATAGGAAAGTCTTCGTGTTTCCGTCCCATAAACATCTCCAATACATATAGCACACTTACAAAACTTCAAACTTCAAACGAACCGAACTTCAAACTCAACCAACCTATAGTTAAAGCTCAATAGCACGCTATAGTACTCTCAGAAGAACGTTTTCGACTCGTTTATAAATAATCATTCATATTTTTCTTTGATTTGAGTATCTATAGAAAAAATGAGACATTCAAATGAACACCCAACATTGTGTTTCAATAATTTAGCTGATACGCTACAATTTCATAAAAACATTAACGAAACTTCAAATTAGGTTAATCTCCGTTCATTTAAATGATTTTTCGATTTCTTTCTTGTTTTTTTTTTTTTCTAACAAATTTCTTCCATGTGCTTATTATTAAAATCTTCAATTATTTTTAGTTGAATGACACAAACATATTTGATTCAATGTATGTAATAATTTTGTAAAGCTATACTCGAAGTTGCATATAACCATTAGGGGCCATGGCCCCTTCATATATAAATACATAACATTTTTCAATAATTCTTTCAACAAACGACATATATCAACAACAAACATAACCAAAAATAATTCGTGTACTAAGATCTTTCGAGAGTTTAAAAGATTTTTTAACATAAAAAATTGATGCGAGATCTTACTATCCACCTCCTTGGGAACCTAGCGTTCTAGATGGCACACGACCGAGTGTCTGGCTCTGATATCATCTGTAATGCCCCAAGCCCACCCATTAGCATATATTTTTCGCTTTTGCTTGTTACGTATCGTCGTCAGTCTCATGGTTTTAAACACATACATTAGGGAGAGATTTTCACACCCTTATAGGGAATGTTTCGTTTTCTTCTCCAACTGATGTGAGATCTCACGATCCATGGGGGCCAGCATCTGCGCTGGCACACTACCTAATCCACTTTGACTTGTTACGTATCGTCGTTAGCCTCATAGTTTTAAAATGTATCAACTAAGGAGAGGTTTCCACACCTTTATAAGCAATGTTTTGTTCCCTTTCCAACCCTCCTTCAATCCCACCAAGAATCATCGTTAGATTTGATTTTGTAATTCGTTTTGTTTAGTCAAGGGTTAGAGTTCTTAGAGTTCTTAGACTTGACGTTCAATACCATCATTGTGGTTCCTCATGGGTATGTGTAGGCTAGTGTGGAGAGTTGGTTGATGTCATGGTTGAGGGAGTAAGAGTTACTATGAATCGTCGAAGAATTGCATGGAAACTATTGAGATTTGTGTCCTAAAGTTCGTCGTTTTTGTAAAAAACTATTGGCATGCATGTTTTCATTATCCCGCTTTAAATGACGTAAAATTGTATATACTAACGAGTTCGAGTCATTTGAATTGTTACAGAATCATAAGTGTTTTAATTAAAAGTAGTTTTTATTAACGGTGCACATTCAAGCCGACATCCTAACAACCTGGACCAACCCAACCTGAGGTTCGGGTTGGGTTGGATTAGCTTTTCGAGTTGGTTTGGGTTCATTTTTCTAAACTCGAACTGACTCAGTTCAGTTTCAGGTTCATGGAATAAAACCCTCGGGTTGACTCGAGCCAAATAAAAATATATAAAATATACTAAGAGTTTTATGACAATATTGAACTATGTTAATATGTTACAATTTTCACTCGTTGTTCTTGATTATGACAATGTTGAACTATGTTAATATGTTACCATTTTCACTCGTTGCTCTAGATTGAATTTTTTTTTTTTTAATAATTACAGTGGAACTATGTTAATATGTTACAATTTTCACCTGTTGTTTTTTATTATGACAATGTTGAAATATGTTCATATGTTACCATTTTCACTCGTTGTTCTAGATTGAATTTTTTTTTTAATAATTACAGTGGAACTATGTTAATATGTTACAATTTTCACCCGTTGTTCTTGATTATGACAATGTTGAAATATGTTAATATGTTACCATTTTCACTCTAATAATTATAGATTCACTTAAACTTTTAATTATCTTTTATATAAGTTTGTATCTCAATAATTATGAATTGTGGATAAATATTTTTTTTTTAAAAAACTAATTTTTTTTTAACTCGAACCCAACCTAACCTGAAAATAGAGGGTTAGGTTAGGTTGGGTTGTGAAAATTTGTACGTTGTGAAAATTTTTAGGTTGGATTATCAATCTAACCAACCCGAACTTTTGAGGGTTGGGTTGGACTACCAATCTAACCAACCCGAACTTTTGAGGGTTGGGTTGGACTACCAATCTAACCAACCCGAACTTTTGAGGGTTGGGTTGGACTACCAATCTAACCAACCCGAACTTTTGAGGGTTGGGTTGGACTACCAATCTAACCAACCCGAACTTTTGAGGGTTGGGTTGGACTACCAATCTAACCAACCCGAACTTTTGAGGGTTGGGTTGGACTACCAATCTAACCAACCCGAACTTTTGAGGGTTGGGTTGGACTACCAATCTAACCAACCCGAACTTTTGAGGGTTGGGTTGGACTACCAATCTAACCAACCCGAACTTTGGGTTGGGTAAAAAAAATCCCTCAACCCAACCCGACCATGTTAGATCACACATTTTGATATCGAAGAATTGAGATATGGGGAAGGTGGAGTTTAAAAGGAAAGTCGTCGTTTGTGAGAGAGATACAGTCTGCAGCAAAAGATATCCCAATTACCAAAACCCACTGTCCTTAAAAGACAAACAAACTTGTAATCTTGGAAGTTGTACAAATTTGGATGATTTCCCTTCCACACGTCCTTCTCCCTCCATGCAACGTGCTCTTCCTTCCCCCATGCCACAACCTCCTCTTTCTTCTCTCCAACGTATACGATTCCACGTGCCCATCTTCACTCACGCTCGACAGTAGACGACCATGTAACACCTCAAGTTCACCACTAGCAGATATTTCAGCTTTCTCTTTCGAACTTCCTCTCAAAGTTTTTAAAACGCATCTATTAGAAAGAGGTTTCCACACCCTCGATAAAGGGTGATTCGATATAGTATTTCACAATCCACTTTCCTTCGGTGCTCAACGTTCTCGTTGACACTCGTTCCTCTCTCAAATCGATGTGGGATCTCACAATTCACCTTCCTACGATGCCCAGCATCCTCGCTGATACTCGTTCCTCTCTTCAATCGATGTGGGGTCTCGCATATCATATCTCTATAATGAATGATATTATTCGATCTAAACCCTTTTTTTTGCTTTTTTTGTTTTATACATGATGGGAGAGTTTTTGTTAGTATTTTTGTCATTAAACGTGGAGTATTTTTAGGAGAAGCTATTAACTTTCGAGCATACATATCTAGGAGGAGAGTTATTAGTGATTTTGCTTGTTTAAATAGTCATCAGTTGCACGTTCTATTCAAACAAGTCTTGAGTATAAAAAGTGAATTTTGTGTTATTTGTTTGCTCGTGTTTGGATCGAAATCCAAAATCAATGCAATCACATTCAAGATGGTTGAGATAAATCTCTATAACGGTACGATATTATTCAAATGGTTGTTGGAGAGGGGGACAATATAAGGATGAGCAGTTAAAAGTGGAGCCATGATGCACCAAAATTTATGGAGAGAGGGGGATGGTCAAAGGCACGAGAGGCACAAGGGAAGGAGGTAAGAGGGTGAGGGGGATCACATGGAATAGGCCACTTGTGAGGCCTCAATTGGCTGGATGGTTACTGCAGCTCGTGGCCTTGGCTTGCGCTCATTGCTTATGCCATTGATGCGCCCTGTGCTCCCCTTACGGCCCTCGCTTTTACATTAAATTTTGGCAGGTGAGATCCCTTGCATGCAACATGCAATGGACTATACCCCGTCGGTGGGCTCTACTACCACTGTTTCTTCGGTTCAATAACTATTCCATCGAACCAACTCAAAGAATACAATTTTTATTAGTAGTGAGCTTGGGCTGTTACAAATGATATCAGAATTTGGGTGATGTGTCAGTGAGGATGCTGAGTCGTGAAGGAGGTGGATTGGGGGTCTCACGTCACGAGGATGGTGGGTCCTGAAAGGGGGTGGATTGTGAGATTCCACATCGGTTGGGGAGGAAAACGAAGCATTTTTTGTAAGAGTGTGGAAACCTCTCTCTAGCCGCCGATGCATTTTTAAAAACCTTGAGGGAAAACTCGAAAGGGAAAGCCCAAAGAGAACAATATCCGCTAGTGATGAGCTTGGGCTGTTACAAATTATATCAGAGTCAAAGCCAGACACAAGGTAATGTGCCAATGAGGAGGCCGAGTCCTGAGTCCCGAAAGGGGGTGGATTCGAGGTCCCACATCGATTGGAAAAGGGAACGTATGTCAGCAAAGACGCTAGGCCCTGATGCACTCTTTGTATGGGTGTAGATTCCACATCGGTTGGAAAGGAGAACGAAATATTCTTTATTAAGGTGTGGAAACCTCTCACTAGCAGACATATTTTAAAAATCTTATAGGAAAACTCGAAAAGAAAAGCCCAAAGAGAACAATATCTGCTAGTGGGTTTGGGCTGTTACAAATGATATCAGAGCCAAACACTAAGCGATATGTCAGCAAGGAGGCCGTGTCCTGAAGGGGGGTGGATTGTGAGATCCCACATCGGTTAGGTAGGAGAACGAAACATTCTTTATAGGGGTGTGGAAACCTCTCACTAGCATACACGTTTTAAAAACTTTGAGGAGAAGCCCGAAAAGATAGCATTAGACTTGGCCGTTTTAAGCTGTATCGAGGAGTATCATGAGTTGTAGCTCGTTTTTTTCTTTTTGTTCTTTGGAATTGTGATTGATAACAACTTGTAACAAAAAAAGGTGTCAAAAAAGAAGGTAGAAGGGGACATGGATCCACATTTAGAGGCCTACTTAATAGAAATAGTACACAAATCATAGGGATTGCAATCAATAAGGGGAGCTACTTGTTGTTTGTCCTAACACCTAACTTACATTTACTTCACTTCAAACCAACCAACATATAAACACTCAATTTTTCCCACTTTTAATGTCATCGTTCGTACTCGCTTACATTTACGTAAATTTGTTTATTTTAAGGAAGATTTTCGAGATCGATATCTAGACAAGTAAATATATGTGTAGTATAATCATCTCGTGTGCATAAAAAAAAAATGTCTCTTTGTTTTTGCTCGAAATCTTTGATAAAGAAAACTGAGCTTTCATTAAGAAAAAAATAAAAGAATATAATAGGGCATGGCGGAAGCATAGGCTGACACCACGGGTCAATAAAAACGGGCCTACAAAAGAGGACCATATCTATTTATTGTATTTATATTGCGTATAAAAAACTTAAAATTGATTTTCATCTCGAAAAGACGTAGATGTATACTCAAAAATTAAAAAAAGGGGAAGCTCGAAGTAATTAAAACTCTTCGAGCAATTTTGATTGTAGTTCTGAATTATTTATTAGAGGTAATTATAGTTGCGAAGTTAATAACGAGAGAAAAATATATTTGATTTAGAGGGTTTAAATTAATATTAAATATAAAACAGAAAAGTATACTTGATGATATCCGAATATAATTTAAATAAAATATTATATTTTAATATATTATATATTAAAATATATTATTTTTTTAAGGATTCTGCTGAATTCTGTTTGGGTTGACTCTCTGGGCCGCTGCTAAAAATATCTTTTTTTTTTTGTACTTTTAATTTTATTTAATTCTAAATAAAAATTAAAGTCAATCTTGATATTTTGAGTGCGTGGATGAAACGTTCATTCCCAATAAAGAAGTCAAACTACACAATGGACGTGATTCGTCTGCTACCTTGAGCAAGTCAAACTACACAATGGGCGTGATTCGTCTGCTACCTTGAGCTGACTACGTGTAGCAAATGGTGGAGGTGTTGGGCGAAGGTGTTAACCGATTTCGGTCGTGCTTGTGATTTGGGCTACGTCGCATTGTTGGCTTTAGGTTGGTGGTTACCTACATGTGTGGGTTGGCTTGGACGTTTGGTCACACTTCACATGAGTTGTGGGGCATCACTAGGTCGTTGCCTCTATTGGATTCGAGAGCCGGTGAGTTGGGTTAGTCTCGACCCGATTTGATTTCCAGTCTTAAAGTCTTCATTTTTTTAGTATCCAAATTTTTAACAACAATTAAATTAACTTCAAGTATTCCAAGTTCATGTGTTTTTTAGCTTGTTCTTGTTCATCTATGAGATGAACTTAGAATCTTTCGAGCCCTAGGAGTGCTCTTTCAACGTTCGTGTTGATATCTTTTTTGAATGTCTAACGGTAGCTCCGTACGTGTAGAACTTTCTTCTTCGAAAGTCTAATCTAATAACTCTGGCTCTTTTAAGAAATTTGCATAATCCTTTATAGGTTTGGGCTAGATGGCTTCTTGATACTAACTCTTTTGGTTTGGGCTTTTGGGTCAAATTTTTCTTGAGCCCACACGTGATATTATTTGTAATTTCCTAACGTGCAAATTTATAATTAATGTAACAGTCCAAGTCCAAGCTTAAATAAAGGATCTGTGACGTAATGGTAGTGCATCAAACTTTGGTTGCATGTTTGATTCACGTTAGGTGTAATCTTGGTTGGAGAGAGGAACGGAACATTTCTTGTAAAGTCACGAGAACGTATACTATCTCCATTGGTGTGAGGCGTTTTGGGAAAGCCTAAAGCAAAGCCACGAGAACTTATACTCAAAGTAGACAATATCATATCATTGTGAAGAGTCCTTTTCATCTAACCGGGATTTTAGAGAAAATAAACATTTTATTAAGGTTTGTTACACAAATACTTGAATTACAATAATAAATTTGGGGAAATTACAAGGACTCAAATTATTAATAAAAAAAAAATAAAAAAAAAAGACATTTAAAGTACATAAAGGAATACAATAAATAATAAATAATAAATAATATATATATATATATATATATATTCTAATGTTATCAACTCTGTTTTGGGCCCTTGCCGATTTGGTCTGAGAAAGTTTTCCAATTAGTTTTAGCATCAATTTGGCTCTCCAATAAGGTATATATAACAGCCTGCATCAAATTATTACTTAATTATAAAATTATTATAGAAAGAATGAAAAATATAAGGCTAAAATTGTCATTTCACTTATCAAATATATATATATTTTTTTAAATTATTAGACATTTATTAAAAAATTTAATATTTTAATTAGTTGTTATAATAACGAAAAATAAAAGGTTAAAATTGTCATTTTACTTCTAAAATATACTTTTTAAATTTAAGAAGAAAAAATACAAGGCTAAAAATTGTCATTTCAGAAGAAAAATATAAGGTTAAAATTGTCATTTTACTCATCAGATATATATATTTTTAATTTATTAGACATTTATTAAAAATTTTAATGTTTTAATTAGTTGTTATAATAACGAAAAATAAAAGGTTAAAATTGTCATTTTACTCCTAAAATATACCTTTTAAATTTAAGAAGAAAAATACAAGGCTAAAATTGTCATTTCAGAAGAAAAATATTAGGCTAAAATTGTCATTTCACTCATCAGACATATATTTTTTTTTAATTTATTAGACATTTATTAAAAATTTTAATGTTTTAATTAGTTGTTATAATAACGAAAAATAAAAGGTTAAAATTGACATTTTACTCCTAAAATATACCTTTTAAATTTAAGAAGAAAAATACAAGGCTAAAATTGTCATTTCAGAAGAAAAATATTAGGCTAAAATTGTCATTTCACTCATCAGACATATATTTTTTTTTAATTTATTAGACATTTATTAAAAATTTTAATGTTTTAATTAGTTGTTATAATAACGAAAAATAAAAGGTTAAAATTGACATTTTACTTATGAAATATACTTTTTATATTTATTAGACATTTATTAAAAAAATTAAAGGTTAAACTTGTAATTTACTATATTTTAGTTAGTTGTTATAATAACGAAAAATATAAAGCTAAAATTCTCATTTTACTTATGAAATATAATTTTTTTAAAAAATTTATTAGACATTTATTAAAAAATTTAATATTTTAACTAGTTGTTATAATAACGAAAAAATAAAAGGTTAAAATTGTAATTTTACTTATGAAATATACTTTTTAAATTTTTTAATAATTTGTAATTTACTATATTTTAATTAGGTGTTATAATAACAATAAAAATATAAGGCTAAAATAATTTACTTATGAAATATACTTTTTAAATTTACTAGACATTTATTAAAAAATTTAAAGGTTAAACTGGTATAGTTATAATAATTGAAAAACAAAAGGTTAAAATTGTCATTTTACCGATAAATTATACCTTTTAAACCTTTCGTATTATTTGTTCTATATTCTATTAGACATTTATTAAAAATTTTCAAACAAGCTTAAAAAATTTAAGGTTTATAAATTTATTATAGAAAGAAGAAAATGAGAAGGCTATAATTGTCATTTCACTTATGAAATTTACTTTTTAAATTTTAAATTTTATTCTTAATAGAAAATATTAAATATTTATTTAAAAAATTCAAAAGGTTAAACTTGTAATTTACTATATTTTAATTAGTTGCTATAATAACAAAAAAAAAAAAAAAAAAAAAAAATNATTTTACTTATGAAATATACTTTTTATACTCTCGGTATTATTCGTACTAGAATCTATTACACATTTATTAAAAAATTTCAAACACATTTGAACGTATAATTTTAAAAATTTAAGGTTTGAACTTATAATTTAAAGTTTTTTATAAATTTATTATGTCATTTTGAAAGTCTTTTTAAAATTTTCAATTTTATTCTTAATAAAAAATATTATATATTTATTAAAATATAACAAATTTAAAAGTGGTTAAATCTAAAGGTTAAACTTGTAATTTAATTTATTGAAAAAAAAACAACATTAGTTGAAATGATTTATATATATCAATATTAGTTGATGCTTTTTTTTAATGTTTATTTTGGCCTCTTTATAATTTTTTTTTTAATTTGAATTTAAAAACATGAGATTAAATAAATTTCTTGGCAAAAGTTTATTTTAACCCATTTTTATTATGATTAAAGTTTTATAAATAAAGATAAAATGTGGATTGAAAATAAAAAATATATTAAGATCAAATAATTAAATAAATAATTAAAGTTTTATAAAAAGTATTAAGATCAAATAGCTTACCCGATAAAGGATACGCTTTGCATCACTTGGCTTATTGTTCCACGCTTCTAGCTCGTTCAGATACCGAATAGCATTTCTCAAGCTTTCTACCCCTCCCTATATTAAAATAATAATATTTTAAAATTTAAAATAAGTGGCCTCCAACACATATTTAAATTATATATATATATATATATATTTTTTGGATTTTCAATAAAAATATTATTATAATTTACATTTTTTTAAAAAAGTATTTAAAATATTTTTTATTGTTATATTAATGCTAAATTTATTATTTATTATTTTTTACTTTTTATGAATATTTTCTCAAAAACCCACTTTTATGATCTAAATTAACAAATAAATAAATTAAACTATTATAAACTAACATTAAATTATTGATTTTTTTTTCTTTTTTTCAAAAGGTGTTTATACAAAATCAATTTTGAAAAATAAAGCATTTCTTTCCTAATTATATAACAAACACATTATGGAAGAAATTATATATTAATCCTTAGTGAAATAATGTTCGGGTTAAGTTGGGGCCAGTGAGATTTCACAATCTGCTCCGATTTCGAGCCTCAACGTCCTCACTAGTACATCATTCGGTGTCCACTCTCCTCCGTGGCTCAACACCTTTGCTGGCACACTGTTTAGTGTCCATCACTTACGTGGCTCAACGTCCTCGTTGGCACACCGCCTAATGTTCACCCCTTACGTGGCTCAACATCCACGCTGGCACACTACCCGGTGTTCACCCCCCTACGGAGCTCAGCGTCTTCGCTGGTACACCGCTCGGTCTCCACTCCCTTTGGGGCTCAGCGGCGGTGTCCACCCCTTTCGAGGCTCAACGTCATTGTTGGTATACTGCCCGTTGTCCACCCCCTACGAGCCTTAGAATCCTTGCTGGCACACCGCCTGGTGTCCACCTCTTACGTGGTTCAACATCCATGTTGGCGTACTACCCCGTGTTCACCCCCCTACGGAGCTCAGCGTCCTCGCTAGTACACTGCTCGGTGTCCACTCCCTTTGGGGCTCAGCGACGGTGTCCACCCCTTTCAAGGCTCAACGTCATCGCTGGTATACCGCCCGTTGTCTACCCCCTACGAGCCTTAGAATCCTCGCTGGCACACCGCCTAGTGTCCACCCCCTACGAACCTTAGAATCCTCGCTGGCACACCGCCTGATGTCCACCCCCTACGAGCCTTAGAATCCTAGCTGACACACCGCCTGATGTCCACCCCCCTACGAGCCTTAGCATCCTCGATGGCACACCGCTTGGTGTCCACCCCCCTTCGAGGCTCAATATTGCTGGCATACTGCCTAGTGTCCACCCCCAATAAAGCTCAGCATCCTTGCTGTCACACTGCCCAGTGTCCACCTTCCTAAGGGGCCTAGCGTCCTCGCTGGCACACTACCCAATGTCCACCCTCCTAGGGCTCAACATCCTCACTAGCACACCGCTACGTGTCTAGCTCTAATACCATTTGTAACAGTCCAAGCCTCCCGCCAACAAATATTTGTCCTCTTTGGACTTTTCCTTTTGAGTTTCCCCTCAAGTTTTTTAAAACCGTCTCCTAGATACAAGTTTCCACACCCTTACAAATAATGCATTTATTCTCCTCTCCAATCGACCTCCGCTCTCACAATTAAAATTTTGAAAAACAAAAAATTCAAATCTTCTGCCAACCCAAAAACGGAATATCAACAAAACTCAACTGAACCCAATTCTGACTTACTTTAAATAATTGATAAATGCTCAATAATTGAACTAATTATCAATCTAATATGTATCGATAAGTTAAATTTTAAAATAATTTCAACCCGACCCAACTCAATCCAACTCGTGTATACTTCAGAGAAAATACCGTGTGGATGAGAATTGCGACCATTGCCAAGGTAGCTTCATATTTAGTCTGCATATTGTCATTTTCGTATCTTTGAAGCAACTTCTTCATTATCTTCTCAGCCCCTGAAGGATTATTAGCCAACAATTCCTGTAAAGCTTTTCTCTGCCACAAACAATAAACCCTCAGACTTATAATCAAACCTAAACATAGTTGAAAGGGTTAGACGAACCTGACTCTCCACAATGGTATGATATTGTCCACTTTAAGCATAAGCTCTCATGGCTTTGCTTTGGACTTCTCTAAAATGTCTCGTACCAATGAACAGTGTCTTCTTTGTTTATAAACCCATGATCATTTCCCTAAATTAGATGATGTGGGACTTTTATCATGCAACACCTCCCCTCGAACAAAGCACGCCTTCCCTTAATCGAGGCTCGACTCCTTTGGAGTCTTAGTCATTTTTGACTGCCTTCGAGGAGGCTTGACTCCTTTTTATTTCAGAGTCCTTTGTTCGACATTCGAAGATTTACCAATATGCACGACTAAATTTAGGGCATGACTCTGATACCATGTTAGACGAACACGACTCTCTATACTGGTATGATATTGTCCACTTTGAGCATAAGCTCTCATGGCTTTGCTTTGAACTCCCCCAAAATGCCTCATACCAATGAAAAGTATATTCTTTGTTTATAAACACATGATCATTCCCTAAATTAGCTGATGTGGGACTTTCATCATCCAACACCTCTCCTCGAACAAAGCACGCCTCCCCTTAATCTCAACTCGACTCCTTTGGAGTCTTAGTCATTTTTTACTATTGGAGTTTTTTGTTCGACATTCGAAGATTTACCAATATGCACGACTAAATTTAGGACATGGCTCTGATACCATGTTAGACGAACACGACTCTCTATACTGGTATGATATTGTCCACTTTGAGCATAAGCTTTCATCCCTTTGCTTTGGACTTCCCCAAAAGGCCTCATACCAATAAAGAGTGTATTCTTTGTTTATAAACCCTTGATCATTCGGTAAATTAGCCGATGTGGGACTTTCATCATCCAACAGAAAGTATAAACTAAAACTCACCTTGTTTGCACTTATGTCTTTGGTTTCACCCTCCGCCGCCGCATCCAAAGGGAGGCACAGCAGCGACTGCATAGCCACTTTGGTGTTTAATAAAGGAAAGCCATGGTTATGAGAACTGGACGGCTCCTTTGGGTTAAATACGTGACACACTATTTTGATGCCATTATTAGTACACCTCCGAGCGTCGTGCTTGTTAACGGTCTCGTTAGGGACGAGGTGAACGGAAGAAGACACGTTGCGTCGGAACGACAACGGGAGTGGCGGTGTTGGGGCGATTCCACGGTGGAGGAGGGCGGTGGAGTTCATGACGGTGGGTGGTGGTGGTTGGTTGGATTGAAATTTGAAGGCATGAGGAAAAGGGAAGAGGCTTTAATTTAAATAGAGGGAAATGGAAGAGAATATTTGTGTATTATTAGAAAAGAAAGTAAGAGAGTATTTTACTTGAAACATGAGTAAAGGTTGCTGTGCTATGATTTGCAAGGCATCACGATTCCTTTTTCATTTCCTATATTGTATGAAGCACATGAAAAAAGTGAATACTTTTCTTTTCTATTTTTATTTTGAATTTCGGGTTTAGATCCGCACAACCGTGATTCAAATATTTTCCCAACAGGTGTACACGGGTTGGGTTGGGTTGGGTTGGAAAAATCTTTTGAATCAACCTGAAATCTCGAGTTGGTTGAGTTGATGATCCAATCAACAACCTGAATGAAGTTTACAATCCAACCCAACTCTCGGGTTAGCTTGAGTAACCATCCCGACCCGCTTGGGTTAGGTTGAGTTGGGTTGTTGAGGTACGTCAAATATTCTTAATCTTCATAATAATTTAAAAGTAAAATAGGGTATAGGGTTGGATTGAGTTGTAAAATACCATATTTTCAGGACCCAACCCTCGGGTTAGGTTGGATTCAACCCTCGGGTTCGGTTGAGTTGTGTTGTAATACCCTATTTTCAGGACCCAACCCTCTTCGATTTTCCAAAAATTCAACACAATCCCATCGAAAAAAATCTAACCCAACTCAATTTTTATAGTTTTGGTTGAGTTGTTGGATCGGGTTAGGTTGAGTTCAACACAATCCCATCGAGAAAAATCTAACTCAACTCAATCTTTATAGTTTTGGCTGAGTTGTTGGATGGGTCGAGTTCTCGAATTATATGAACACTCCTAACTTTTTTCAAAAAAAAAAAAAAAAAAAATCAACGTCTTTTATACTCGAATTTATCGTGTATTTTTTTAATAAAGAAATTCAATATAATTGGCAATGTTACGTAAAAATGGAAGGGTATAAGTTTTGTGCTTTTCGTTTTGCATGGCACGAGAGATCTTTGTCAATTGGTCCATGTCTTGGAAACGTAAAGTCATGATAATACTTTAAACAACAAAAACAAATATGCCTCGTGACATTAACTGTTTATATACTTTCAACTTTATTCTATTTTCATATTTTGTCATTTAAACTTAATTTTTTAACATATAAATCTCCAATATATCGGGTACAAACGTACTATTTACGTTTTTTTTTTCTTCTTTGTTGATTTTTGGTACAACAAGCTTCCGGTAGCCCATAGTTAGGTCTAGGGGTACGTTAATGAGCCCGCTTGGTGGGTTCATGCGCATCTCTGTGAACCATTGGTAGATATGTACTATGCATCTAATCCAACCCAGAAAAGAAAGTAAAGTCCAAGGAACAATCATGAGAGTTAGGTCATATCAGTTACGATACGTGTTGTATGCGGTTATATTCCTCGACCCTAATAGTGGGATCAGTTACAGAATATTTTTAAATACTCATCCTGTTTAACATTTGTTCACGTAAAAGCAAATGTCTCATGTATAGATAACGACCTTAGCCGGAGAGGTCATGTAATGGAGTCATTGATAGTTAGATACGGTATTTGTATTATAGTCTCATTATTAGGATAATTTAGTAGTGTTTTTAATTTTTCGTGCACGTAGCCTTGACATGCATGTAGTAACAGTTTTATTTTTTAAAATTACCATGGTCGATACTATAGTACACTTTATCAGATCAATTCTCATGGATAATCCTCCGTCCAAAGATATAAGTTAAAAAATGTTTATCACTGAAATCAATGAAAGTCTCACGTGAAAATTTAACTTTTTTAGTTCACTGTAGGGAAGATTCAAACCTTTGACTTTTTAATTAAAAATTTACGTCTTAATCAATGTAGCTATATATGCATTTGTAATACCCGAGCCTCGACAAGAGATTAAACACTCAACTTTTCTTTTAAAGTTCAAACTTCCAAGTTTTCAAAAATATAAATGAAAATAGCAAACAATTAAAAAAAATGGTTAAAGTCAACCCATAGGTATTTTGGTTATTTTTTTTCCCTCGTCTTATTAAGCACGTGCAGATAGGTCAATTGAGAGGCTAGGAAAAAAAAAAAAACCCTAGAAAGAGAAAAGGAATATATCCCCGTTCCAACTCCAATTTCAACCACGAGGAGTCCGATTCCGACTAAGGTCATTCATAGAATTTGCTTAGAAGCCCTATGAGAAGTAATTTAGACGATATGTTTTCAAGATTTACGTTTCGGTATTTCTCTAAATTTGTAACATTTGTGAGGAATTAGGTTATGAGATTTCTGTATGATGATCTTGTTGAAATATCATCATTAATCTAATAGGGTTAAGCCAAACAATCGTATGAGTTATGAGTGACTATATTTATGTTAAGAAAATGATTTAGGATTTAGAAAAAACGTTGAGAAATTTTAGGAATACATTGCCTAGTATAAATACTTCTCCACCCTACTTAGTTCATCATCCCAAGAAATCCCAAGAAATATGGAGCAGTAGTATTCTGCAGAGTGTTTTGTAATCTTCTCGATTGGTCATAATAAAGAGTGCGAGTGTTTCTCACATAGAGTTGTGTTCAACAATCTGGTATCAGAGCGAGGTTAGCATAGGTTATTTGATCTCTTGGAATTCTTAGTATGCTTTGTGACTGCAACTCTGTCTGATCTTCCATATCAGAAATGATTTCTTGATATTAGTAGTGAGTGAGTTTCTTTTGTGTCGTGAGTAGTCTGTGACTCTGCAAGTTTTATGTTGAAAGAGTTTGTTTGGTATTACTGAGGCATAGCCAACACAATGAGTGATTTCCAAATCGTTGGAGGAATCAAGAAACTCAACCACAACAACTACAACACGTGGGCAACATGCATGATGTCCTATTTACAAGGACATGATCTTTGGGAGATCGTTGGCGAGTGCAAAACCACGCCGCCAGAAGAGGATTCTAACGGCGCCTTGCGCAAATGGAGAATCAAAGCAGGAAAAGCAATGTTTGTCTTGAAGACCACAATCGGAGAAGAGATGTTAGAGCATATTGGGATGACAAGACACCGAAAGAAGCATGGGACACGTTCGTGATGTTGTTCTCAAAGAAGAACGATGCGAGACTACAACTTCTGGAGAACGAGTTGTTGTCAATTTCACAACGTGACATAACGATTGCTCAGTACTTCCACAAGGTCAAGTCGATCTGTCGGGAGATTACTGAACTAGACACAAAATCCGCAATTGAAGAAGATCGAATGAAGAGGATCATAATCCACGGATTGCGGCCAGAATATCGAAGCTTCATTATTGTTGTACAAGGATGACCCACTCAACCATCACTTGTGGAGTTCGAAAACTTGTTAGCCAGCCAAGAAGCCATGGCTAAACAAATGGGAGGCATCACATTGAAGGGTGAAGAAGAAGCACTCTACACAAGTAAAAGTCGGAGCAATAATAGGTCGTCTACCAAACGTGGATACAATGGTGACAAAAGAAGAAGTCACCAAGGAACTGCACAACCAGGGAGAGCTTGGAAGAACGATAACAATAACTCTCAAGGGAAGAGATTGGAAGGAATTTGCTACAATTGCAGGAAGAAGAGCCACATGTCCAGAGATTGTTGGTCCAAGAAAAAAAAATCTGTCGAAAGCAATGTGGCATCCTCGAACATGGAGGTGGAGGAGGAATGGGATACAGAGGTACTATATGCCACAGAAGAAGATAAGATAGCACTCATGACGATGATGGGAGACCATATCGATTATGAGAATGATTGGATCATTGATCCAGGATGCTGAAGCCACATGATTGACAATTAGAGTGGTGCAATGGAAGCGGGGTGGCTCTTAGAGAAGGAAGCATTACCAGGCCTTGAGCAAATTGAAAAAATTCTTTTGACGGGAGAGCAAACTGAAGAAATTCTCCCACAGAAGATGGGGGAGAAAATTGAAGAAATTCTACAATAGAAAACGGGGAGCAAACAATACACATTTGCTTAAGTGCTGATGTGCCTAAAAATCCAAGCGACACTGATCTTGGTAGGCAAGAAGTGACTCAACCACACAAACCTGGTGAAAAGAAAATGGCACCTCAACGACTTAAACGATCTAAAAGAATCCAGAAGCCAAATCCAAAGTATGTCGATATAACTATTATAGATGACGAAGTTAAAGAGCCAGAGACGTATGTAGAAGCATCACAAAATACGGCTTGGCAAAAAGCGATGGAGGAAGAAATTATAGCCCTAGAGCAAAATCAAACTTGGGAACTAGTACCAAGATCAGAAGATGTCAAATTCATCTCTTGCAAGTGGGCTTACGAAATAATGTGTCTCTCGGATGGATCAATCGAAAGATACAAGACTCAATATGTAGCTCGAGGGTTCTCTCAAGAATATGGACTAGACTATGATGAAACGTTTAGTCCAGTGGCGAAGATAACTATCATACAAGTTCCTCCAGTACTTGTGGTAAATAAAGATTGAAAATTATGGCAGATGGATATGAAGAAACTAAACGATGAGTTAAACATAGAATTCTACATGGACCAACCGAAGAAATTTGAAAATGAAGTTGGAGTCATTAGTCAATATATGCAAAGTCTGAAGAAGCCTCATTTGGATGCGACTCGACGGACCTTGAGATATGTCAAAGGTATAATCAATTATGATCGTTTGTTACAAAAGAAGCGAAGACTGGAAGCTAGTTGGATATAGTGATGTCGACTATGCAGGAGACTACGATACTCGAATATCAATAACTAGGTATGTGTTCAAGCACAGTTCGAGAACAATTTCTTGGTGTAACAAAAGACAACCAATTGTATCATTGTCAACTAGAGAACAGAGTACAGAGCAGCGGCGAGAGCAACTTAGGAATGTACATGGCTGAAACTTCTGATGAAAGATTAGCACTAGAAAGCTGACTATTCGATACCACTTCAATGCGACAACTAATCTGTGATTCGTCTAGTAGAAAATTCGATGGTTCATGCCAGAACAAAGCATGTGGAGGTGCATTGCCATTTTATTAGAGACAAAGTCTTGAAGGAAGAATACGGATGACCACATGGCAGACTTGTCTACAAAAGAGCTGAATACTTGCACACATGAGAGCTTTCACTATGGTGTAGCGAATTAGGACTAATGCTGAGGGGAGTGTTAAAATATTATCACTAACCCAATAGGGTTAAGCCCAACCATTGTATGACTGACTATATTTATGTTAAGAAAATGATTTAGGATTTTAATAATAAATTTAGGAAAATGATTTAGGGATTTTAGGAAAAACGTTGAGAAATTTTAGAAATAGATTGACTACCACCTAGTATAAATACCTCTCCACCCTACTTAGTTCATCATCCCAAGAAATTCCAACAAATACAAAGCAGTAGTATTGTACAGAGTGTCTTGTAATATCTTGTGATTGGTCTTAATAAAGAGTGCGAGTATTTCTCTCAAAGAGTTGTGTTCAACGGATCTTGTAAGGTTTTCACACATTTTTCATGAAGGAAGTCAGAGTCAAGTCGATTTGGAGGTAGAAGTTCAGGCGTTCATCAAGAACCGTAAGTGATAAACATTTAGCAAATTTTGGACTTGAATATATTTACGTGTAGTTAATTAGAAATTACAAAAAAAACCTTTGCTTCCAAGAGTAAAGACTATCCCCACAGACCAATACAACTCCTTCCAGCATGGTTTGACTTCACTAACCACATGAATTGTTCAAAACAAAGCTCACTTAACCATGAAGTTCTTATGATCGTGAAAAATGTGTACTTTGTTGATATAAGTACTAACTTTCAATTCTTTTAAGTCTTTTTTAATCATCCTATTCTCAGAATTGCTCTCATTTGAATGTGATTTCGATTCATTCATGTACATTTCATTTACTGAGGTGCATAATAGTGGATTGACTTAGAATTAATTAATGGAAATGACTGATTAACGAGTCTAGCTAATTAATTTTATGTCATTAGACCCGAAAGAAAATTTGTAATCTTCAAATTAATATTTATTATTTATTGCATGAAATTAAAATAAATTATATATATATAATATAATAGCTCGTCTTCCAAAATCACTTAATAAACTATACGAAATATATTTTAAATATTTTTATCTGTCATAACTTACGATCACTTCGTTATATATGTATTAACAGACTAATTAACGACCATTAATTAAACGCAAATTAATGAAATTTGTAGTACGTTAAGGGTAAAATGGTAAATTGACACAAGTAAAAAAAAATTTATTGAAAAATAGAGGCATTACACGTGGAAAAAAGCAAGTAAATATAAATAAAAAAGTTGTGGATTTACCTCATTGGCTTTGATGTTCAAAGGGGTTGAAGACGCCAATGGTTTTCATGAAACATTTCCAGCAAATTTTGGCATCTTTATGGTTCCCCAATGCTGTCAGCCCAATAGCCTTCATGAAATTTCATATTTTTAGTGAAAAAAAAAAATTACAAAATTCGAAACGTGCGCACGTTGATTGAATTAGTGACCCGAACAATCGAAATACAGGTTGAGTTGGGTTAGGTTCTCGGACTATTTTTCTTTTAATTATTTAAGAAAATCTTATTCATTTATAATACATGTTACATTAATAACTAAAATTTCATAAAATTCAAATATCAAACATTCACAGGTCATAAAATATAACATCGGTTACAAATAACAAATATTTTCGATCTTCATAACAGGTTGGTTGGGTTGACTCAATGAAAAAATGTCAACCCGAGAATCCGCTCGAATTTTTTAGTTTTCCAAAAATTCAACCTGACACAATTTCTAAATCGAGTTAAGGGTAAGTACCTTGTAAAGGCAAGGTTTTGCTAAATTGGAATCGGAAAAATCCTCCTGGATCGCAACGAGACGCTTTAAAGCTTCTTCATATTTTCCCTAATTAAGAAGTACTCGTGAATTTATTTCACAATTATATTTTTAAAAATAAATTAAACACAAAAATATATTTTAAGTTAACCTAATTTTTTTAACCATTTGTTCTTATTTTATTTTTTCTTTTTTAATAAAATTACAAAATTTATTAAGTGAGCAGCTAAAAATCTTTCAAATATGTGGTAAGAAAAAAAGTATATTTATAATTAATAATCACTTAATGCAATAAATAAATAAAAAAAAAACTTTCTTATTTAAAATATATATATATATTTTAGAAGTGTTTAAACCAGAAGATATTCGAAACGTACTCTAAATTAACTTACTAGATATATAAGAATCTGGGTATATGCGACTTGCGCCTCTAATGCCTCCTCTCGGTTGTCTCTCACTTCGTTACATAAGTTTTCCATGTAGCGTTTTGCTGCATCATAATCCCCATTCACGGCTGCCTTCAGTGCCATTTTCTGCACAGAAGTAACAATTTTGTCTCTATAGTTTAAAATTTATAACAATTTAATTTACGATGAGAAATTTAATTTGAAAACTGAAAATTATACGAAAGAGAAATAAGTATAAATATTACGTCATATAAACTTATCATCAGCTAATTTTAACATTCACGAATATAAACGATATAATTGTAACGGCTCAAATTCATTGTTAGCAGATATTGTCATCTTTAGGCTTTCTGTTTCGAGCTTCCCTTCAAAGTTTTTAAAACGTGTCTACTGAGGAGAAGTTTCCAAACCCTAATAAAGAATACCCTCAATCTACCTCCTTCGAGAACCAATATCATTCGTTCTTCTCCCCAACCGATGTGGGATCTCACACTCCACCCCCTTTGGAGCCCAGTGTCCTCGTTGACACTAGTTCCCTTCTCCAATCGATGTGGGACATCCTATTCCAAACCCCCTTCGGGGCCAGCATTCTTGCTGGCACACCGCCTTGTGTCCACCTCTCTTGGGGTCTCAGCCTCCTCACTGGCACATCGCCCAATGTTCTCGTTGGCACTAGTTTCTTTTCCAATCGATGTGGGACCCCCAATCCACCCCCTTTCGGGGCCAGCATTTTTGCTGGCACACCACCTTGTGTCCACTTCTCTTGGAGACTCAGCCTACTCACTGACACATCGTCCAGTGTCTGACCCTGATACCATTTGTAACGGTCAAGCCACTGCTAGCACATATTCTCTTCTTTAGACTTTCCCTTCCAAGTTTCCCTTCAAAGTTTTTAAAACGTGTCTGCTAGGAAAGGTTTTTACGGTTTTATAAAGAATGTTTCGTTCTCCTTCCTAACTGAGTGGGATCTCACAATAATTGAAAAATAAATCGAAAACATGAGAGAAAAATATAAGACTAGAAGAGAATAACCTTAGTGCGAATAATGTTGAATAACAATGAGTCATGTTCTACACTCAGCGATTTTAAGCTCAACAATGGCTTCAATAGGCTCTTAGCATTCATCAAGAACCCATCTGAATTTGTATTTCTACAATGAGCTTTGAGCTCCTCATTTACATTGCCATTGCCAAGCGTTTCAAGGTACGTATTCCACCCTTCTTCAGCTTTATCACCGTTGCCCAACATGGTGTGAACCACAGCCTACATAAAATTGCATCCTTTTCAATCAACATTACATGAAACCCACTAACTAAATTTAGGTCAATATTCGTTTATATTGATCTTTGATCTTTAAACGTGTCAAATTGTAGAAGTGTTTGTAGGTTGAGTTGGGTCGGGTCGGGTCGGGTCAGGTTTGGTTGAAGTATTTTTTTAGATCGGTTTATATTGATCTCTAAACGTGTCAAATTGTAGGAGTGTTTGTGGGTTGAGTTGGGTCGAGTCAGGTTTGGTTGAATTATTTTTTTTTAGACCGGGCTCAATTGTTGATCAGGTTGTAAAATTTTCAACACAAACAACATTTACTAAACAATAAACCCAACCCGATCCAACCACAACGTTTTGTGGTTGGGTCGAGTTGAGACATTTTTTTCAGACCAAACTCAATTGTTCAGTAAAATTTTCAACTCAGGTTAAGTTTACTGTGTTCAGATTATTTATTCAAATTTTTATTTTTAATAAAACATTTAGTTAAGATTTGCAATTCGATCGGGAACATAATCTAGTTTTAGAGTAGGATTCAGTGCATAAAATTTTCATTTATTTGAACTCAGTCTAACCCAAATAAGTTCATAACTCGATCAAAACTGTCTGGGTGGGTTGGGTTGATCGGGTTATTTGGGTCATCGAATTTTTTGAACACTCGTATTAAATTGTATCAATTTTTATTATAAAGTTTTAATTTCATTATTATGAGAATGTACCTTATAAAGGGAAAGTCTTGCTTCAAATGATTGAGGAAAGTTGTCCTTCTCCTCTAGAAATTCTAGAGCCTTGTCGTATTCATCCTAGTGAAGAAATTACATGTGAATTTATAGACATTGAAAGAAATTAAGTATACAATAATAATAAATAGATTGTTGTGTCGTAACGGTCAAATTATATTTAGGTTAAAATGTCATTTTCATCTCTGTATTTTAGTGTAACGATCCTAGTCCACTGCTAGCAGATATTGTCCTTTTTTAGCTTTCTAACGCGTCTGCTAGAAAGAGGTTTTCACACCTTTGTAAAGAGTGTTTCGTTCTCCTCCCTAACTGATGTGGGTTCTCATAATCCACCCTCCTTCGAAGTACAGCGTTCTCGTTGACACTCATTCCCTTCTCCAATCGATGTGGGATCTCCTAATCCACCCGAGAGAGGTTTTCACACCAAGAATGTTTCGTTCTCCTCTCCAACCGACGTGAGATCTCACAATCCACGACACTCGTTCCCTTCTGCAATCGATGTAGGATCCCCCAATCCACCCGAGAGAGGTTTCCTTCTCTAATCGATGTGGGACCCCCAATCCACCCGGGAGAGATTTCCACACCCTTATAAAAAATATTTCGTTCTCCTCCTCAACTTAAGTGAGATCTCACATTTAGATCTTAATCTATTTTAATTTATATACTTTATATTTAAATTTAGTTTTTCAACCTTCAATAAATTTAATTTTTTGAGTTTTTATCGAATCTGATCAATAAGAGAAGTCTTCCTCATCTCGGTTTCGTGGCAGTGAAAAAGCATACCAAACGTATGAGAATTTGGAGATGTGTTAGCCGAGCCTCGTAGACAACTTCGGCCATAGCGGAAGAGCATAAGTTTTTCGTATGGCACAATGCTTCACCGTACTTCCCTTCCACGACCAACTTCAATGCCTCGTTCTACAAAATAAAAAAATAAAATAAATAAATAAATTAAAAAAAAAAATCCTTTTAGTTCATTGAAAGGACTTATCAAATTTGTTCTTAAAACTTTAGAGGTTAAAAAATAAACGAACCTTAGTGGAAGCAATCACTAATGTTGGTGAATTACTTTCTTTTAGTTGTACTAAGCTTAGCAATGACTTCAATGAGTCTCCTTCGGCATTTGAGTACGTCTCCCCATCCCCACAACGAGCTAATAACTTGTCACGTATATTGGGATTCCAAGTCGACCCAATAGAGACACGGGTCGATACTGAACCATTCGATAATCGAGGAATGAATGACTTCCTAACGTTGAAACGGAGCCATGAAGGCATCATTGACATCGGGATGGAAGGGGAAGGTTCAAACAAGGGAAGTTTAGATGGTAAGCCACCACGAAGCAAAGCAAAGGATTCCATGGGTATGACGGTTTAGGCGATATCGATACGAGCTTCGTGTTGAACGAAGGATGTTCTTGGCGGTGGCAAGAGTCTAGAGATTTCGAAACTATATATTAATGTGTAAAAGTGAGTATACAAAAATTAAAAAGCATTCTTGGAGGGGAAGTATTTAATTATTCTCATTTCATTCACATGGACGTATAAAATTCCATGGTTCAAATAGAAGGCAAAGGTTAAAGAGGAAAGGGTTGTTGTGTTTCATGTTTCTTTTAACAAAATGAAGAAAATCAAAGGCTATTATGGATGTAATAATGAAGCATCTTTTAAAGTGAAAAAAAATTGATCTCATCTTCTCATGTTTGCTCATCGTTGTAATTTAATTGTCTCTTTTATGTCGCTAAACATGCTAAACACGTATAATAAAAGTTCTTAAGCATCTAATAACAAATCTAACGTGAAGATCGTATGTCGGAGAGGGGTAGCAAGTATTCTTTATAAGGATGTGGAAACATCTACCTAACAGACGTGTTATAAAAAGGAAAGCCATGAAAATATTTGCTAGTGGTGAGCTTGAGCTGTTACAAATGATATCAGAGCGAGACACTGGGCAGTGTGTCAGCAAGGATGTTGAACCAGAAGGGGTTGGACACCGAGTGGTGTGCCAACGAATGGGCCCCTGAAAGTGGTGGATCGTGAGATCTCACATCGATTGGAGAGGGAAACGAGTGTCAGCGAAGACGTTAGACCCTGAAGGGGGAGGGGCTGGATTGTGAGATCTCACACTGATTGGAGAGGGGAACGAGTGCCAACGAGGACGTTGGGACCCGAAAGGGGGTGGATTGTGAGATCTCACATCGATTGGAGAGGGGAACAAGTGCTAGCGAAGACGTTGGGCCCTAAAGGGGGTGAATTGTGAGATCTCACATCGATTGGAGAGGGGAACGAGTGCCAGCGAGGACGTTGGGACCCGAAGGGGAGTGGATTGGGAGATCTCACATCGATTGGAGAGGGGAATGAACGTCAGCGAAGACGTTGGGCCCTAAAGGGGGTGAATTGTGAGATCTCACATCGATTGGAGAGGGGAACAAGTGCTAGCGAGGACATTGGGACCCGAAGGGGGGTGGATTGTGAGATCCCACGTCGGTTTGAGAGGGGAACGAAACATTCTTCACAAGAGTGTCGAAACTTCTCCCTAGTAGAAGTATTTTAAAAACCGAAGCCCGAAAAGAAATGCCCAAACAAAACAATATCTAGTAGCAGTGGACTTGGGTTGGTAGAGTTAAACTATGTCAAAATATGACACATAAAGGGTCTGACGCACACAGTTCTATTCTATATGTCTCAATCTTTCTAACTTGTTCCTACACCACCTTCTCACAATAAAGCTAGGGTTTGTGTACAAATTGGTAGCTTTGCCAGAGACAAGACGGGGGCTAGTTAGTAAATGTATAGAGCCGAGTGTAGTAGACACTTCTAGGCCCCTTCTCGACTAAAAGATTAGTTCTATACTTCAAGTGCTTTTTTGCTTTTTCCCAAAGCATTTCAATGGTGCTCCCAAATATGAAGCAAGTAGCAAGAGTAAACTCAACAATGGAACAGAGTTGTACGTTCCTTTTTTTAGCTTTATAGCCATGGTAAGTACCAACAGAGTCACCCTGCATGCCCCTTCTTTTTCTTTTGTGACAATGGCAAAGGCAATAGGACTTAGAGGGACAATCTCAATTATGCACGGCTATAGAACTATCACGATTACACCTCGAGGCTGGCGTGCCATGAGGGTCTAACTTTTCACCTCGAGGCTTATGTGTAATAACTTGAATTTAAGAAAACCCTAGAGTCGTCAGCATGCGAGCTTGGTGTCAATGTACAACGTCGTGATTTTGACACGCTCATATTAAGCCTTAAAAAGAACCCAATTCCCCATATATATTTTTTGTTCAGCGTTATGGCTTCATTGGATCTTAGGCGAGGTTCTCCTTTGCCAACTGAACATAACTCGTACAGGATCCAAGCTTGTTCTACTACACATGTCATCCATGCGTGCATGTTCAATTGTCTACGACTATAGTCACTTGCTCTGCACTAGGCCAAGATATTTGGCTTGACCTTACCTCTACTCTAGCCCTATGACCTAAGCGAGCTACCTTGTATATCATTGGGACATCCCGAACATCCATCCATCCAGGTTCTCATCGGGGCATGAACTCTTCCATGTCCATGCTAAGTCATTTACGGACTTCATACTAGATAGCGGGTGCATATACCAACCTCCAACACATGGGTTGGAGCACAATGTCGATATACACCCGTGTCGTCCAACACTGTCCTTGAAAAATCCATTTCAAAGGAAGACGCTCATCTCACAACGTTCACCTACGTTGTAACACACGTATGTACCACATGGTAGCTCGCTTAGGTCATAGGGCTAGAGGTGGTGGAAAGCTGACACCATGCCTCCCCCTATAGTATATTTTGAGACATTTTTAATCTTTCTGAAGTGACGTGATTTTGGCGAGTGGTCATACGACCCCATGAACGTCCGTCGGGTGTCTGATTGACACCAAATTCGGTGAGCTTTCATCTTTCATATAGACGAACTTAACTCTAGAGCTGCATGTCGAAGCTCATCTTGAAACTCTAACTTCTAAGATTATGTCCCAGGGCCCTACCTGATCCTCTCTGAGCTTGTCTTCGACACTCGTGTTGACTTGTGCTCTCCAACCTTGCTTATACCTTAGTTTGACTTTAATGATTAATCTTCGGGGTGTTGGATGATACACCATCCTTTCTGGTTGCATCATAACACTTGTCCTCTCATGTGGTCAAATGGGCACCACTTAAGGGTTGTCATCCAGTCAGTCTAACTGTGGGAGTCACAACCTACCGTCTTCATAGCATGGTTGTGACACTCGGCTCCTCTTTCAAAGCACAACCGCACCAAGCCTAAAGAGGAGAGCCGAATTTTATGATCACTAGCATCATCGACTCCATCTCTAACTTACGGTTGATGTCCGAGGGCACTTTGGCTTCATCGCTCGCATCCGACTCTACAAAACGTCTCTTCACGCGATCAATCACCATTGCAACCATTCGATTTCTGCCACCGTCTAGCGTTGTTTTCACTTGTCATCTGAACAAAAAATTGGAGACCATGTGTAAGGTTGATTGCCCTTTGATTTCAACAATTTTGCGAAGAGAAAGTAGGTCGCCAATGGCGAAAGATGGCGAAAGATGGATTCTGTGAAGCTTGGGCGATTGCAGTGAAGGTGTTTGGTGATTGTCATGAATGAAGCTGTTTGAGGCTCAGAAGCATATCATATCATATCATAAAACATGTCACACATGTATTATATCGTCAAAGACGTTACACCATAACATAAACACATCACATCATAACACGTGTAATAACATTAACATAATATATTATAATCATATCATTTTATAAATATTTCCCACATATCAAGCATATGACACGTGCATAACCACGAAGCACTTACTTGGTTGGCCTAAGCTGATGTTCTCCCTAAACTCTAGTACATTTGAATTTCATCCCTCGAAATTGTTCCAAGTATCGTTGGGAGTTGTTTCCTATTAGAACGTCCATCTTATTTCATTAAAAATTCACATTTCTACCCTAAGTCAACTTGAACATAGAAATAGGACGTTATACTAATCTCAATAGCATGAAATTGTGCAACTTGAGCTGAATAACGTGTTTTTGAGCCGAGGAGCCGATGAAGCCGTGTGAGCCAAAGGAGTCGGCGTCTACAAACACATGTTGTTGTGGGAAAGTGACACATCGCGTGTAAAGTTACAGGTCAAGGCGCGGATCTCAGGTCACCTGTTTTTTTTAGAGTCGTTAGTCGTCGGCGTAGTTGGTCGCCTACAAATCTCAAGTACGAATCTTGGGTCGAGATGCACGTAACGTTCATCTTTTAATTTTTCAATGAATAATATTTTACTACATTTGTAATGTTTGTAATTAAAAAAAAAAAAAAACTAAATCTATTTGTTTCAATTTCTATTTTAAAGTACTTTTAACATTAAAATTAAATAATTTTCAAATTAAATTATTGGATATTAAAAATGCATCATAATTAAGTACGTAATTATCCATTAAGATTACTTAAATTCTAATTATTCTTTTCACCAACCCCAAAACTATGATTAAGAGAAAGAATAATAAATGTGGTATTAATAATATTAATTAAATTATCCGTTGATCTTGTAAAAACAAAAATTTATCATAATAAAAAATACAAATATAAATAGAATGTCCAAATTCCAAATTTAGGCTAAAAACCCTCAAATTTTAAATATAATAAAAGACAAAAAGTGGCAACATAAATTTAGCTTAAATTAGAAATTATATTTTTTAAAAATAAAAATATTTTTATTTAAATATAACTCTATAAAATAATATCAATATAGATTTGAAATTTAAATGGGCTTTATATATTTATTTAATTTTTATTATTATTTAGAAAGGTTTATATTTCATTTTCATAATTGAAAATAAAATTTGTCGTGGACCCTAAAAATATTTTGTTCACAAAAATAATAAAAATAAATAATTTTAATAAATGGTAAAATAAACAATTAAATTAAGAAACTCTAAATAAACCAATGGAGGGTAAATTAGTAAAAATACCTCTGCACTTTAAAATTTTTATATCTTTAAATTTTAAAAAATATTCATATTTTTAATTTTGAAAGGGAATCGTTTTAAAAATATCCTTAAATTAAAAAAAAAATTCAAAAATACCCTTATGATTCATATTATTCTTAGAAATTAGCCTTGAAATTTTAAAAATACCATTAATACCCTCAAAGTTTATAATTTTTTTTTTAAAAAAGTTCTAATTATCAATATACAAACGAAAAGTGTCTATCTATACTTCATAGATCATCTCCCAATTTTATTTTTTTATTTTATTTTATTTCGCGTATTATTGAAAAATTTGAAAGTTTAAGAGTATTTTTTTTTTATTATTTTAGTCTAAAATTTATAATTATTTTCAAAATGAAAAGTATATATATTTTTTTAATTAAGGTTAAAAAAAAAAGAAAAAAAAATGCTAAAATTAAAATAATACATATATATTCGAAAAGTAAAATAAATTACATTAAATTTAAAATTGTTATTTAGTTATTTAATTCGATTAAAGAGAATTTAATATTTTTGAAATATAAAATTGATTTAAAAATAATTATCCGCAAAATGAAATGAAATCTAATCGACGGCATTGGGAGTGAAAAGAGAGCGGCAACCACAACGAAAACCATCGTTCCAACAGCAAGAACCGTTCAGAAGAGCAAGTGGATGATACACAACAATTAAGAGATCTTCTTCTTCTTCGTCTTCAATTTTCAGCTAAATCCTTCTGCTTTGATCTCATCTTCTCTCTATCTAATCTGCGTTAGATCCACGTGATCTCTCTCTCTGGCATTCTATCTGATGTTTACAGACTGACGTTTCACACCGCGATTCTTCATTTCGTCTCCGGGAACTTGTATCTCTCTGGATCTGCGCTTTTGTTGTTTAGATTCTGTTTTTTATATGTGTTTTTCGGTGTTGGTGGAATGTTGAAGTGATTTGCTTATGTTTTTTGTTGTGTTTTGTTTGCATTTTGCAGTTTTAGTCTGGACTTATGATGGAGGCCTCTGTTATTACTCCTGGACAGGTATTGCGTTGGTTTGATTCGTTTTTCTTGCTTCGATGTGGATGTATTTGAGAGTTGTGTAATTCCTTGGTTCCGGATGGTTTTTGATTGTTGTGTTGTGTATGACATTCTTGCATAGTGAAGTTCACTGATACTTGAAGTTTATTTAATTGTTTGGATTTGAATTTTGCATTTCGCATTTACCTGCACTGTCGGCTACGTGTTTTGGTTTAGTTAGCGATGAATAATTCTCACCGACAGTTGCCTTTGCCTTTTGATTCTTTTGTCGATGTGGATGTATTTGATAGTTGCGTAATTCCTTGGTTGAGGTCGGTTTTTGGTTGTTGTGTTGTGTTGTGTTGTGTATGACATTCTTTCATAGTGAAGTTCACTGATAACTTGAAGTTTATTTGATTGTTTGGATTTGAATTTCGCATTTACCTGCACTGTCGGCTACGTGTTTTGGTTTAGTTGGCGATTAATAATTCTCACCGACAGTTGCCTTTTCCTTTGGATTTTTAAATTATTTTCTCCTTTTTGCTCCTTATTCACCTGATTTTCAAGATTTAGTTCTCGGAGCATCCCATGAATACAGAATTAGTGTACTGTAAACTGGGAATTAACACTTCTTGTTCATGGAAACTTGTCTTGATGTGAATGCCATGAATACAGAATTAGTGTACTGTCAACTGGGAATTAACACTTCTTGTTCATGGAAACTTGTCTTGATGTGAATGGGAACTTGCATACAGAATTAGGACATGACTGCCTAGGATACATTTGTTTTTTCCTTTATGCAAGTTATCCTTGAATCTTTCTGAGCATTTTTCCTCCCGGAGGTTCTTGTTTTTGCATTCAATTCATTCTACATTTTTTGAAAGTGTCTTGGATTTGTCGGATTGTTAGATTGTGTGTTGATGTTCGTGGGTTATAATTTTCACAGGTAGATTATCCACTGTATTCTGTGGCTTGAGTTTGAGAATGATACTGGGACAGACTGGAATTACTTTCAAAGTTTTCTTAAGTTTTGATATTATTTAATATTGATTTGCCTGTTTCTAATTTTACATGAAAAAATGTCTGTCTGGTGTTGTGTTTACTTTCCTCTCTCCTATCTGTTCATATTTGTTGCCTCAAGGATCTTACTTTTATCGCATTTTAAGCCTGAAATAACTGACAAGGATATTTTCATGTCTCAGATATCGTTCCTTCTTGGAATATCTCCCATCTTTGTTTCATGGATATACGCAGAATTCCTTGAATATAGGAAATCTTCAGCTCCTTCTAAAGCGTGAGAAACTCTCTGCAATTTTTATTGTTTTAGATTTAAACTTTAGTGCCATCTATTGTCCTTATACGTAGTTAGAATGATTCTACTTGAAAATGGAGTGACTGTGGGAATGTGATAGCTTTCATCATGTATCTTTGGTTGGCAATTTATGCAAATTTCCCCTGATCTCTATGTTTAAAATGTTAAAGACTTGTAAGAGAATAGGCATTTTACAAGTAGGATTAAGGAATAGGTTGATTTTATTTATTCAGTTTGTGTTTGACTTGTCTGTTTTCGTCTGTCTTTTTAGTTGTTGCAGTCAAACACACACAAGTACTTTTGTTTCTCTTACTTTCTATCTTCATTTTTAAAGGTATATATTCAGCTTTTTTTGCTTAAGATTCCTGTTCCTGATTGAAATTTCCTGGATTGCAGTCATTCAGACATCAGTCTGGTTGACTTGGGAGGTGAGACAATAAAAGAAGATGATCAAGCTGTTCTATTGGAAGGAGGTTTGGCTAGAACAGCATCTGCAAAGATTCATAATCCATCCATCACAACAAATTTGATAAGGTAATTTCCATGATCTATAGTATGTTATATCTTTTATTTTGAAATACTTCGTTTCTTTAATGTCCTTTCTACTGTCTGAACCTTTCTGGTCTCTAGGTTTTTTACACTGGATGATACCTTCTTGCTAGAAAATCGAGCTACCTTGAGAGCAATGTGAGTCTTGACTTGATTAGTCCTAACTAGATTAAGCAATTGTATTGAAGTAAACTCTTCAACTCATCGTTACAAACTTGTTTAGGTCTGAATTTGGAGCAATTCTGTTGTATTTCTTTGTATGTGACCGTACATCTATCCTGGCAGATTCGAAAAAGGTAATTTGGAGCAATTCTTGAAACAATAATTTCATCTCAGCCTGTTTCCTCTTAAAAAAAAAATCTCAATCTGTTATAGAACTCTTCCTGCCGCAATGCTTTTGTTTTTTATACTTTACTTCTTCTCTATTACCTAAGATACATGCCTATTGCCGTATATTATTGTTGATAGTTAGGTGAGCAAGTAATTGAGGCCGGAATTCCATAGAATCTCATTCTCAATTTTGTGTCATCTTTTATGTTTCTAACTGATTCCCTTAAAATTTTCGTACTTGTAGATACTAAACAATTTGCTTCCTTTTTTTTTTACCTGTGTTAAAAGAAATGTTTTTTATACTGTTTAAAATTGTTCTTTTCTTTGACAGAATTACAGCCGTGACCTCTTTCTCTTTCTCTACATTCTTCTCATCATTGTTTCAGCAGCAACATCTTTAAAAAAACACAGCGACAAGTCAGCATTCTCTGGGAGATCTATTCTTTACCTTAATAGGCATCAGACAGAGGAGTGGAAAGGATGGATGCAGGCAAGTTGTTTTCTAAAGTAAATTTATAGATGGAATAATATACCCTTTGGAAATAAAGTCTTAGATTGCTATCTTAATTTCTGATTTTATGGTGCATGGAGTGTACATTGTGTTTTATTCTTAGCCTACTTTGATTCGTAATAAAATCTGTGTACTAGACTGCTCTTTATCGATATTAACTAGTTGTACATTTTCATTCGTCCACCACTTGTGTTTTTCCAATTATGTTTTGGCTTTTGACTGTCAATTTTGTGTTGTAAATTGTTTCCATGTCCATCCTTAGATGTCATTCAATTGTTAGTTCATTTGAGTGAATTTGTGTACGCCACACTTCATTTTAAAATGTTTTATTGTACTTCCATTAACATATTTCTTTTTTGTGTTTCAACAGGTTCTTTTCTTAATGTACCATTATTTTGCTGCTGCAGAGATATACAATGCAATACGCATGTTTATTGCTGCATACGTTTGGATGACTGGATTTGGGAATTTTTCCTATTATTACATCAGAAAGGATTTTAGTGTGGCTCGTTTTGCTCAGGTTACCTTGATTTAAGCTTAAAACTCTTTCTACCTTCAAAGCTTTATCAATACCCTACCCCCTGTGTCGGCCCAAAAAAGATTGGGAGCAAGTAACTTTTGTTAATATCTATTATTATATGCAGATGATGTGGCGGCTAAATTTCTTCGTTATCTTTTGCTGTATCGTTCTCAGCAATGATTATATGCTGTACTACATCTGCCCAATGCATACGCTTTTCACTCTAATGGTTTATGGGGCTCTTGGTATTTTTCACAAGCATAATGAGAAAAGCTCAGTGATTGCAGTGAAGATTCTTGCTTGCTTTCTTGTTGTAATTCTCATTTGGGAAGTTCCTGGTGTTTTTGACGCATTTTGGAGTCCTTTGACATTCCTTTTAGGTAAGAACAGATTTAGGCCCCTGCTCGAAGAAAGAAAGCAGAGAAGAAAACAGGACAAATAGTTGTTTTTTTGTCTCTTTAGTATTTCGTTCTTATGTTTTGGACTGGGAACGTGGCTCAATTATTTTGATTTCATAAATCAAGCTATTCTTTGTTTTTGGAAGTTGTTTTCCAACCTAACCGTTTAGCTCGGTTATATGTGGACTATACTTGATGACTAAGACTTTAATGATACCATATTTTTCATAATATGGTAAACTTTTAGATAATTGGGTTTCTTTGAAGACAATTGCAACCTTTTAAACTAATTGGTTTTCTGCATTTTGATTTGTACTAATCCATATATTACATAATGACAATTTTTCCTTGTCTTTTTCCCTTATTTTTTGGATATCTAACAGGTTATACTGATCCTGCAAAACCTCAACTCCCTAAATTGCATGAATGGCATTTCAGATCTGGACTCGACAGATATATTTGGATTATCGGAATGATCTATGCCTACTTTCATCCCAATGTAAACTGATGTGACTGAATTAGTTATGATTTTTATTGTTGTTTTAATTTATTTCCATTTTATATTTGTTCGCTATCCTTAGAAACAATCATTTTCATCCCAGGTTGAAAAATGGATGGAGAAGTTAGAGGAAGCTGAAACCAAGAAGAGAATCTCAATTAAAACATGCATAGTTACAGTTGCCTTGTTCGTAAGTTGGATGAACTTGTGACTATCGATTTCTTTTAGCGCGGGAACAATAATCTTATTTTAGTCATTGCGTTTCTCAATGCCTTCTGTTGTTTCTAGGTTGGTTATATGTGGTATGAGTGGATTTATAAGCTGGACAAAATTACATATAACAAGTATCATCCTTACACATCGTGGATTCCCATAACGTATGTATTGTAGAGGTTTTCGTTGCTTTATTTTTATTTGTTCTTTAGTATTTTATCACTGACCTTGTTTTCTTTTGACTCTAGTGTTTACATTTGCCTACGGAATTTTACCCAAGAGATTCGAAACTACTCTCTAACACTATTTGCGTATGTATTTCTTTTCAACGTATGAGATATTAAAGTTTTGAACTTCTTGCAATATAGTTTTGAACTTCTTGCAGTATATTCTGTTGTGTTTTCTGACTATTTTATATCTCATCAGGTGGCTTGGCAAGATTACCCTTGAAACTTACATTTCACAGTTCCATATATGGCTGAGGTGAGGAACTTTTTGGTGCAACTCGCTATTTAGTTCATTCTAATGTCATTTGATTGTGAACTCAGAGTGTATCTTTACTAAATAACCGTAGTTCCTTACCTTTTAGGCCACAAAATGTTTTATATGGTTTGTATCCGTCATTTTATTTGTTGATGAACTTCAAAATTGCTTAATTATGCTCTACTCTTAGAAGACTTTCGTTGTTTATATTTAACGTAGATGTGTAATTACAATTCAAATATATTCAATGTTTTTTTAGGATTTCTAGGAGATATGAAGTGTCTTTCTTCATCGTCCAGACACTTGAACTCAGTGTTTTCAAATACTTCTGCCAATATCATCTTCTTTTTTTTTTTTTCTTTTTCAGTTCACAAGTTATGATCGAAATACGGCCACTGTAGTGTAAAAATTTATATGGAATTTAAATTACATTTTTTGCCATTAAGACATGCAGTTGTTATTTTCTGTCTGTTTGTGCAGATCAAATGTACCCAATGGACAGCCTAAGTGGCTTCTTTCAATCATTCCAGAATATCCTATGCTAAATTTCATGCTCACCACAGCAATCTATATCTTTGTAAGAGATTTTACATGACCCTTTCGGAAGGAGGATTCAGTATTTTTTAGATTTCATTTTCTTGCATGATTATTTGTAAATTGATTCTCTTTTGCAGCTCTCTCTCCGGTTATTTGAATTGACAAATACACTCAAGGCAGTCTTCATTCCCACAAAAGATGATCGTCGTCTATTGCATAATTTACTTGCCGGTGGTGCAATTGCTTTATGTTTATACAGCATCTCATTGATTTTCTATGGTTTCTACATTTGACGGTTAGCCCTTTTCCCAACTTGTTTTGTCATCGTAAATACATAAACGAATTGCTATCACTAACCTCAAATTATTTGTGTTAATCTAGTTATCCTCTGATGATTGTAGTGGAGTTATGGCATTTCGTTCTGTTTCTTGGAATTATAAATTGATTCTTATGTTTTTTTGACTTGTTAAAACTTATTAGTTGACGAATCTGCCATTTCGAAATGGTGATGCAGATGTTATTGTGCATGCAAGAGCCATTTCTACATTGTTTATTTCCAGTTGGAAATATGCAAAAGTGAAAGGAGATGAAATTTTTAGGTTGCATATCCAACTCGTTCTATAGGCTTCCTTCAATCAACCTTTTACGCTTTCAAGCTACGAAGACGTGGCTGTAGCGATTTGCAAGCTGAAAGGAAACTTTTGGTATGTTTCCAGATCCCCATAAAAGAGTAGTAAGTAGCTGATTTTGGTGACAAAGTGTTGTTCTTTGATGTAATATAGTATTCAAAATTGAAGTTATGTCAATTTACAAATTGGATTTTCATTTCCATATGCTAGAAATTATTGATATGTTTGTCATACATATAATAAATTCGTAGTACGCTTCATTTTTCTTGATGGAATATAACTATTTCCCTACTTTTGCTTGGCTTGCCCGTGTCTTTCCTAAGGAGAATAAAAGTGTGAGATCCCAAATCGGTTGGGGAGGAGAATGAAGCATTCTCTATAAGAGTGTGGAAACTTCTCCCCAGCAGACACGTTTTAAAAATCTTGTGGGGAAGACCGAAAGGTAAAGCTCAAAGTCGACAATATCTGCTAGTGGTGGAAGCTTTGGCTATTAGAAATGGTATCAGAGCCAGATATTGGGTGATGTGCCATTGTGGAGGCTAGGCCTTGAAGGGGTGGATTGAGGGGTCCCACATTGATTAGAAAAGGGAAGGAGTGTTAGCGAGAACACTGGGTCCTAGAGGGGGTGGATTGTGAGATCCCACATCAATTGGGAAAGAGAACGAAACATTCTTTATAAGGATGTGAAAACCTTTTCCTAGCAACGCGTTTTAAAAACCTTGAGAAGAAGCCCGAAAGGGAAAACTGAAAGAGAACAATATCTGCTAGCTTTGGACTTCCATTTATGGAGGAAAATATAAGGTCCTTATTATTCGTGGCATTTAGCAATAAGTTTCAATTGGATGTTGACACCGATTTTCTGTGGAAAGCCAGCTTCCTAACTTATTTAACTTTGTTTCCTCTTTTTCTCCTTTGCTCTCTACAACTTGGACATGTTCGTTCAATCTCGAGATCTAATTTGTAAGATTTCCTCTTTTTCTTTGCCTCCATGAGACCTTGCCTTGTTTGGTAGTGGAGGGTAGAATCAACGCAATTCGTACCAGTAGTGAGACGTCGCCCTCATTGGGTTGGAATAGTAGGTCTCTCGAGCTTTGTTCTCCGGTCATTCTTGCAGCTAGTGCCTTTGTCACTATCAATCAAATCTACACCTGATTTTTTGACTTTTTGAACTAAAGCTACAGTCACTAATGAATCTACATATTTAAGTAAACGGAAGTTTTTACGAAAGAAATCCTCTAGAGCACTTTTTTGTTCGTGGTCTAGGTCACACTCTAGAGTTATTGTATACAAATCTGTCATTTTATCCACAAAATATGTGGCTTACATTTGAGAGGTGGGAAGTTGTCAAAATCTTCATATCTTGACTTCGAAGCTCTAGAGTCAAAGTAAGATGGAGGTTGAAGATAAGGTTCAAACAAACCACAAAATTCTCATTTGACTGGGTTTAGAGCAAAATGTGGACGCAACAATTATTCGGTTGTAATACCCTTAGAATATATTCTTTTATCAAGTCTTGTTTGTTCTTGTTAGCACTGCCATGGAATAGCGATGGTACGATACTTGTGATACTTGTTCTAACCTATCGAACAAGTTAGTCATAAGGATAGACAACGTTTGCGTATGTTCGAACCTCGAGTCACGTTTGTGAAAAATATTTTAGAAAATGTGAGTAAAAAAGAAAGCAACGTCCTTGAGCTTCCAATCCTCCAATTGAAAAGTTGTGATACTTGTTCTAACCTATCGAACAAGTTAGTCATAAGGATAGACAACGTTTGCGTATGCTCGAACCTCGAGTCACGTTTGTGAAAAATATTTTAGAAAATGTGAGTAAAAAAGAAAGCAACGTCCTTGAGCTTCCAATTGAAAAGATAACAGCTCTCTGAGCTTTATGTCAAATTTTCAAGTGTTTTTATACAATTTATCATGCTCTCATTGAGAGTTGAACTCAAGACCTCCCGCTTACTAAACGGGTGCTCTAACCAACTGAGCTATGAGAGCTACTTGAAATGAAAAACATACCAATTTTAGAATCGTCAAACAAATAAACACCCAAGCAAACATATCTCAGATACCATGAAACCTTTAGTAAGAAAAAGGGGAAGAGAATACAAAAGACTGCTACGATGTATACTAGAATTGTATCATAAAATCCAAACCAAAGAGACATATTTATACGAACAAGAAAAATATGTAAAATACTAATTTATCTTTACAAGATAAACCCAAATCAAATAAAGCCTAACCTAATCCAAGGTTATAAGATTTTAATAAAATAAAAAATTCTAAAATACTTAAATCAAGTTCGAGATTTCATAATAAAAATATTGAATATTTAAATTGTTAATTAATTATAAATTTGGACATCCAAACATGATCGAACGTTTCTAAAATCTTTCACATGACATAAATTCATTATTGTCCCGTGGTCTCGAAACTTTGGTATGAAATCGCCTCGTGCCATAGCAATTTTTATATTACCTAAAAAGAAAAGGCAGCAAAAATATACTCACTAAGTAGCTTTACTTGCAAATCTTAGAAGTAAGGAGCAAGTAACGTGACCATGTCGGAGAGGATGCAGGAGAATGTTGGGACCATTAGGTGTCGAATCTGGATTCCAAATCTTAGACATGGGTCGTTAAAATGGTATCAGAACGTTACCTCTCTCAGTAAGATGTGGTTCGGGAACAAGGGGTACATGAGTGAACCGAGATCACATTCGAATGAGAGCGATCTTGAGAATAGAATGACTAAAAAAGATTTTAAAAAATTGAAAGTTTCTACCTATACCACTACGGAAACAACACAGTCATGTCACAGAGGATGCAGGGGAATGTCGGGGTCATCATATGTCAAATTTTGATCTAAATCCTAAGTATAGGTCGTTATATTGAACCCATTTAAAAATATCTATATGGGTTAGATTCTTCACCTGTAAAAAGATCGATAGAGGTTTACCCTATAACCTAAAACAAGAGTGATTTTTTTATTTTTGCTATAGAATATCTAAAGATTTTTTAACCCAATCGTCCAATACCTCTGGCATATTTTAAGGTTGTTCTATGAAACAATCGAGGTTGTCCAATCCAACATCAAATCTAAACATCATGGTTTGTCTGATGTTGCTTATGAATGAATTTGAGTTAAATTTTTCCTCTACAAGCTTCGTGTGCCATTATCGTCCACACTTGCCACATGGTGTGTGACAACATCAATGCAATGACATTAGTGTCCAATCTTGTTTTTCATGCTCACAGAACGTCGGTTTTATTTGGAATTAGGTGCTTCGGCATCAGCTCGATATTCAGCTAGATCAGATTATCATATTCAGCTCGATGTTGATTCTCCGTCTAGTGGTTGATACTCTGTATCTTCAAGGAGAATTCAATTTCACCAAGGCTATGTTGGAGACAGTGGACAGTCGTTAAACCTTTCTGGAATCTAAATAGAAAAAACGAACGAGGAAATTCTAGGTTAATCATATACTACTATAAACTCTTGCTTCGTCGGTGAAACATACAAACATACAAGTAATGCACAAGATTTCTACTTATCATTAATCCCGACCTAATTTTTCCTACGACGAGTCTTTTATATCCAAAATACCCTAGTAATTGATATTCTTGTTTCTCTTAAGATCTGCATACATTCTAATATACTCAATATTAAAACGTGCTACGACATCCCATAAGTTGGTCAAACATATTGAAGAAATAGATGAGTAAATAATCGAGAGGACAATTAGTAACCAAACAATGCCTTTACTACTCGACGAGAAGAGGAGAGGAACAAAGCAGTGAGACCGATAGAATAGATGAAGGCAATGAAATTGTTTTATCGATTTGACAAGGGGAAGGAGCGGATGGCTACGTAAACAAATAACCTGTTATGCAGGTCCCGACTCCAAGTTCTTTCTCTTCTTTCTTTTCTCGAGTCTGAAGAGCACACCCAACGACGACAACTCTTGCTTAAATCATTACTCTGAATTCTCCCTTGCTTGTGATTTCTCTTAAAGAATTTTATGAGATTCGATTCACCCGTTGCTCAAATTGTCTCGATTTTCAATATCGAAAATAACGTCTGGCATAGTTGTCTCGTCCCTAACTAGCTTGCCTCCGTCCTGTGGCTGGTTTTTTAGGGCTTGTCACCTTCACCATTACAATTGTCTACTGTCTGTTACTCTTGATTTATACACAATATCGACCAAACATCCAATTTCTTTTCTAATTCTACTTTTTCTGATTGGACTGTTACTGAAATATCATCACCACTCAAAGTACTTTAACTTTTCTTCCAATCCCTTCCCCTATTTAAGTCCTTCCATCTCTCATCTTTCTCTCTCACTCTCAATAATTTCTTCAAATTCATACCATGGGAAACAATGGAGAATTGCAGCTGCCATTTGAGGGTAAGTCTTTTTTGCTTATAACCCTACATAAATGCTTCCCAAAACCTTAAAAAAACAGCAAACTTTTGTAAGTTCCAGCTGAATATTCCTAGTTTTCGTACTATAGGGATCAAATTATTGACAATTTGATACGGTAATGAGTTATGTTCGAATTAACGGTGTTCTTGTTTGATGTTTTGCTCCTATGTGCTCGTATTGACGGCGTTCTTGTTTGATGTTTTGCTCTTGTGTGCTCAAAATTGACGGTGTTCTTGTCTAATGTTTTATTCTTGTGTGCTCGTACTGACAGTGTTCTTGTCTGATGTTTTGCTCCTGTGTGCTCAAATTGACGGTGTTCTTATTTGATGTTTTGCTCCTGTGTGCTCAAATTGACGGTGTTCTTGTTTGATATTGTGCTCCTATGTGCTCGTATTGACCGTGTTCTTGTCTGATGTTTTGCTTCTGAGTGCTCGTATTGACAGTGTTCTTGTTTGATGTTTTACTCTTGTGTGCTCAAAATTGACAGTGTTCTTGTCTAATGTTTTGCTCCTGAGTGCTCGTATTGACGATGTTCTTATATGATGTTTTGCTCATATGTGCTCAAATTGACGGTGTTCTTGTCTGATGTTTTGCTCCTATGTGCTCGTATTGACCGTGTTCTTGTCTGACGTTTTGCTCCTACGTGCTCGTATTGACGGTGTTCTTATCTGATGTTTTGCTCTTGTGTGCTCAAATTGACGGTACTCTTGTCTGATATTTTACTCCTATGTTCTTGGAACAGAAGACGAGAAAACAATAAACGTGAACCCGACAAACGACACAAGCTCGATGAACCTTGACCAACCTAGAAGAAGCCTACAAACCAAACCAAATTACCAAAGATGGCTAAGAATTGTTGTTTACACTTTCTTGCTACTCTCAGGTCAATCAGTTGGAACTATGCTTGGGAGGCTTTACTTTGATAAGGGTGGCAAAAGCAAATGGTTGGCAACTCTTGTTTCATTGATAGGCTTTCCCATTCTCCTCCCACTCTACATGATAAAATCACCTAAAATTTCATCCTCAAATATCACCCTCCAATCAAATCCACCCACAACTACAAAACTTATCTTTGTCTATGTCTCTCTTGGCCTTCTTGTTGCCATTAATTGCTTTCTTTACTCTGTGGGCCTCATGTACCTTCATGTCTCAACCTTTTCTCTCATTTGTGCCTCACAATTGGCCTTCAATGCCTTGTTTTCTTATTTCATTAACTCCCTTGTCTTCACTCCTTTCATTGTCAATTCTCTTGTTCTTCTTACTATATCCTCCTCTCTCCTCATCTTTCAATCCGATCCGGTCTCCGACACTAGCTCCGACGGCCCCGAACACCCAACTTCCCGAGCTAAGTTTATTACAGGTAAGGTCTGAAAACGTCTTGAACTTTATGATGTTCCTACTAGTTAGGCGGTGTAATATTAGTGTAATGGTCCAAGCCCACTACTAGCAGATATTGTCCTCTTTGGATTTTTCCTTTCGAACTTCCTCTCAAGGTTTTTAATACGCGTTTGCTATGGGGAGGTTTCCACACTCTTATAAAGGATGTTTCGTTCTCCTCCCCAACCGATGTGCAATCTAACAATCCACCCCTTTCAGGGCCCAGCGTCCTCACTGGCACTCGTTTCTTTCTCCAATCGATGTGGGAACCCCACCAAATCCACCTCCCTTCGGGACTTAGCGTCCTTACTAGCGCCTCGTATCTACCCCCCTTCAAGGAACAGCCTCCTCGCTGGCACATCGCCCGATGTCTAGCTCTGATACCATTTATAACGGCCCAAGCCCACCGCTAACAGATATTGTTCTCTTTGGGCTTTATTTTTAGATCCCACATCGGTTGGAGAGGAGAACGAAACACCCTTTATATGGGTCTGGAAACCTCTCCCTAGTAGACGCGTTTTAAAAACCTTGAGGAGAAGCTCGAAAGTGAAATCCCAAAGAGGACAATATCTACTAGTAGTAGGCTTATAGGTGTTTCAAAGTTTTTAAAATGTGTCTACTAGGCAGAGGTTTCCACCCCCTTATAAATGGTGTTTCGTTCTTCTCCCCAACCAACGTGGGATCTAACAATCCACCTCTTTTAGGGCTCAGCGTTCTCGCTGGCACTCGTTTCTTTTTCCAATCGATGTGGGACCCCATCAAGTCTACACCCTTCGGGACCCAGCTTCCTTACTAGCACACCGCCTCATGTCTACCTCTCCAGGGAACAGCATCCTCCCTGGCACATCGCCCGGTGTCTGGCTCTAATACCATTTGTAACGACCCAAACTCACCGCTAACAGATATTGTTCTCTTTGAGTTTTATTGTTAGATCCCACATCAGTTGGGGAGGAGAACGAAACATCCTTTATAATGATAGTGGAAACCTCCTCCTAGCAGATGCGTTTTAAAAACCTTGAAGAGAAGCCCGAAACGGAAAGTCCAAAGAGAACAATATCTACTAGCTAGTGAGCTTGGATCATTACAATTAGAACAAATTAAAATTTCTTATTACAAATATATATACACATTCATGATGGGTCGATAACTTTTCCTTTTATATCAACGTTAAACTCATAGAAACATGAAAATATCAATAGAAACATTAACATCTCGATAAAAATTTAATGTTCGAGTTACAGGTTTCGTGTGCACGGTAGCGGCCTCAGCCGGGTATGGCCTAGTGCTATCCCTAACCCAACTAGCCTTCAAGAAAGTCATAAAAAAGGAGACTTTCAAGGCAGTATTGGACATGATCATCTACCAATCAATTGTTTCAAGTTCAGCCATTTTGATAGGCTTCTTTGCAAGTGGGGAGTGGAAAACATTGAAAATGGAAATGGATGGGTTCCATTTGGGCAAAGTTTCATACAAAATGACACTTTTTTGGACAGCCATCAGCTGGCAAGTGTTCTCCGTTGGCTCTGTGGGTCTCATTTTTGACGTCTCTTCTCTCTTTTCCAATGCCATTGGTGCTTTGGGTCTGCCCATTGTTCCTGTTTTTGCTGTCATTTTCTTCCATGACAATATGGATGGCATCAAAATTGTGGCCATGATTTTGGCTGTTTGGGGTTTTGTTTCTTATGGCTATCAAAATTATCTCGATGATTTGAAGAGCTCCTCGAAGGTCGAAAATCGAGACTCGAACGAGGTTTCGAGATCTTCTTCTTTGCCCTAAGAGAGCTATGGATGAACATGGTATGGTGTCACGTCGAGATTGGTGTATATCTGTTCATACTCGATAGTAGTCATTTTGGTGTATATCTCTTTTTTTCCATCTACGTTACTATTGTGCTATTTATTGGAATTTAAAATTAAAATTGGATTGTCGAGGTCATGAAGTAAGGGTTTGTACAGTTTTGTTCGGTCCGATTTTAGTTGAAACCGAACCAATTGTATTTTGTTCTCATCGGTTCGGTTTAGTTTTAAACAAAATTTCTCTTTTTTATGTTATTAGAAACTACGTTGTGCTTGTAAGATAGAGAGAGGAGAACCAAGGTGCTAAACCATGCAAGTCAATAATCGAGACGATAATAGGTGTTAGTGACTGTTTTGGATATCTACTGATGTGTCATACTTATAGAGACGTTTAGGAACCATCGTCATAATGGACAACAATAATTTTGTCGTAATTCTCGTGTTGCGTTAACTATAAGTAATGTTTACAAAGTTGGACTGTTATTCGATCAAACTACTCTTGGAGCTTGACTTATTGCATCCGTGGGAGTTATACAAAAAGTTTACGGAAATTATTAAAGTTCGAAGTATAGTGAATAGAATACATAGAAACTTCAAGACACTGATCTAAAGGTCCCACTGTAGCTGCACGGCTCTTGATCGTCCTACTAACGACTGTTACTTCATGAGTCTTTTGAAAATAAAAAATAGTAAGGATGAGTATAAAAAATACCCGATAAGCTGTTAGGACAACACAACAACACACGTCCTCGATTTAGATGAACACACAGAACATGAGAGTGAAAATTAACAGGAGGTTTATACTGATGACTTCAAGGATGTACATTAATAGAGAATACATATAATGCAGAAAGTACATTTCCAAAGCACAATCTAAGGATGCATTGACGGATAACAAAACACGAAAATGCTCGAATAGCAAGGCAAAGAAACGATGCTTCCATGGATCTACAAGTACAAAATGTTACATCTCAACGAGAAAGAAACAGTGAAATCATCGTTTAGCTCGAGATATCCACTTATTCTATTGACATTTGATTAAAGCAACGTACAACGAAAGTATATACACATGTTTACAACATCATAGAAAATCATGGAAGCAACAAAACCTTACGGATTTTTCGATACCGCTCATCGAGCACGTTTCACAACCGATTCAATCATATCTACATAACAATCAAAAAAATTCTTTCACAATGTCAATCACCAGTTCTGGCACACTTGATGTAAACTTGCATCCCAAAAGCATCTATATGGGGCTACCCCTCGATGGTTCCTACAATTCAGAGATATCAACAATTTTCATGAGACCCTTTTTGAGTATAATAAATAGTTCTACGACGTTCCGATGAACGGAATACAAACCGGAGAATTCGTTGTCAAAGTCCAATGCTGAGGACGACGAACGGCTGCAGAATCGTCATGAACGAAGGTTATTGTCCCTACTCGTTCTTCGGCACTAGCTGCTATCCATGGTGGTAATTCTCTCATGATCCATAGAACAAATGCTGAAGGAATTGATGATCCTGGCATAATAATCTGCTTCATATCAAAATTCAAAGAATATGTGTAAACCCGAAAAGCGGGTTCCTCAGGAGGCAGAGGGTCTATGATCCGATGACCATAACGAGCTCCCGGTCGATGGGAGTCTACTTGCAAGGATATAAGGCCTTCTTTTCCAGATAAAAGATGTTCGAAGAGAGCAAAGGAATGAACCAAGCAGGTACTGAAGTAGGTAGGTGACTCGAGCGATTCCCCGAACCAAATGGTTCAAGATGAAAAGGGAAATTTAAGAAGCTAACTAGAACTTAAAGACAGGTCCAAATACATGTAACAAGCAAAATGGAACAAGTTCACGAACTGATACCTATAAAGTAATATGTAATCAGCAAAGTCGAAGTATATGCACCATAAATGCGATATTGTTGTCGCCATTGATTCGGTACCTGCAACGATAACGAGTATATTCATTGCCTTATGAACTGATCAAGAACGCCCGATTCTTTTTCTTAAGAAAACACGAGTTTATTGGTTCGATCAAGTGTATACCGGTATGTTCGTTAGAAAAGCTACCAGTGCACTTGAAGTGAAACATACGACCGACACGGCAGCCAAACCCGCAACCTGGAACGCAACAGAATCGTTTCAAGCAATAAGATGAATCCAGCAGAAGTGCAATGAATCATGAAAAATAGAAAGTCTGCTACCTTTAATATTTCAGAGGATGCTCTCTCAGATCTAACTCTTCTCATTTTCAAGAACAACAGCAGTCCTGAACGTCGAAAAAAACGCTCAGAAGGGAAAAGAAAAAGTTCTGCTACTGGGAACTCTGTGAGTTTTTGAAGGATTATCTTTTGTATGGCGTATTTGTACTTTCGTTATGAAAACGATTCTTTTAGAGAAAGCTATCCGAAAGCAGATAGCTGTTGGATAGAGTATTTCTGTGAGATCCCACATTGGTTGGGGAGGAGAATGAAGCATTCTTTATAAGGGGGTGGAAACCTCTCTCTAGCAGACACGTTTTAAAAACCTTGAGGGGAATCCCGAAAAGGAAAACTCAGAGAAGACAATAACTGCTAGTAGTGGGCTTGGGCTGTTAGTTATAGTATCAGAGTCAAGACACCGGACTGCGTGCGAGCGATAACGCTGAGCCCCGAAGGGTGGTGGACACTGGGCAGTGTGCCAGCGAGGATATTGGGCCACGAAAAGGGATGGATTGTGAGATCCCACATCGATTAGAGAGGAGAATGACAACAACTGGAGAGAGGAACAAGTGCTAGCGAGGACACAAGGCCCCGAAGTAGATGGATTGTGAGATCTCACATCGGTTGGAGGAGAGAACGAAACATTCTTTATAAGAGTGTGGAAACCTTTCCCTAACAGACGCGTTTTAAAAACCTTGAGGGGAAGCTCGAAAGAGAAAACTCAAAGAGGATAATATCTACTAGTGGTGGGCTTGAGCTGTTACAAATGGTATCAGAGCCAGACACTGGGTGGTGTGCCAGTGAGGACGCTGGGCAAAAGAGGTGGATTTTGATATCCCACATCGATTAGAGAGGGGAACGACAACGGAAGTACAACTTAACAAATCTTGTTCAAGTAAGGTCGTCGTAACAGAGTACTTCAATCAAATTGAAATCGAGAATTACGAGCGTAAACACTAAAAGTAACCGATTGCTAGTACAAAGGATAGTTTCGAACCGTAGCAAGCTAAGGCGCCTCCTAATAAGAGAATCACTACAGCAAAAAGATCTACATATACTACCTGCACAATAGTAAGAGTGGTTGCCATATTAACTTCATTTCCAGAGTATACAAGCCATAAATGAATATTTCAAAAAGGTGTTTAAGATTCTCCAAACCTGAAGAACTAACAAAGAATCAATGGATTTGTTTCTCATCCCAATCCAAAGTATCACAGCAAATGCCAACGTTAAGACGAAGAAAATCGTGACGACCTGTGAATAGATAGCCAGTGATCAGATTTGGTATCCGTTTAAGCAGACACGAGACGATATAAACAACATCGGAGTACTAATAAGAACATCACGACGTGTACCAGGATGACTAAATTTTGACGGCTTCCAACATGAGGCAGTCGTACCGGAAGCCACCACCTTCTACTCCAATCTGTATTTGATGTACTTGAGATCTTCTCCAACAAGCCTTCCTCGAAACTTCTCTCTTCATCTTCGTCGTCTTCATCGTCTGGTTGATGGCACAGGTCAACCCTGTTAATGTTTTCCATAGAAACATAAGCAAGACCTTTCAAATAAGACAGTAATGAAATATTATAGTAAGAGAAAAATAAAGAGAGATATATCCTAGAAGGCCAAGAGAATAAAAGGAGTTAGTCCTCGTCTTTTCAAGAACATTCATCGATATCAATATGCTATCCTCTTTGGGCTTTCCCTTTCGAGATTCCTCTCAAAGTTTTTAAAACGCGTCTGGTAGGAAGAGGTTTCCACACTCTTATAAAGAATGTTTCGTTCTCCTCTCCAACCGATATGAGATCTCACAATCCACCTCCCTTTCGGGCCCAACGTCCTCGCTAGCCCTTGTTCTCATCTCCAATCGATGTGAGATCTCACAATTCACCCCTTTCAAAGCCCAACGTCCTCGTTAGCACACCGCGCGGTGTCTAGCTCTGATACCATTTGTAACAGTCCAAGTCCACCGCAAGCAGATATTGTCCTCTTTGGGTTTTCACTTACGAGCTTCCTCTCAAGGTTTTTAAAATGCGTCTGCTAGGAAGATGTTTCCACACCCTTGAAAGAATGCTTCGTTCTTCTCTCCAACTGATGTAAGATCTCTCAACTCCAGTCTTGCATGAGCATCTATTCAAATAGAGGACGAAACGTCCTTGGATAAATGTGGCAAAAGCTATTCTTTGAGCCATGTAGGTTGAAAGAAATGGAAGATTTGTTTAAGAAACGTGTAAGAATATCATCTGATGATGGGATCTATACTTGTGAATTTCTTTGCAAAAGAGCTCTATCCGAATTGTTACAACTAAGATTAATAAAACTCTACACATAATTGTTACATCGGTTGGAGAGGGGAATGAAGCATTCTTTATAAGGGTGTGAAAACCTCTCCCTAGAAGATGCGTTTTAAAATCGTGAGGCTAACAAGCCGAAGCGGACACTATGCGCTAATGGTGGACTTGGTCCATTACAAATGGTATCAGAGTTAGACACTCAGCGGTGTGCCAACGAGAACCCTGAGCCCCGAAGGGGAAGGATTGTGAGATCCCACATCGATTGGAATGGGAAACGAGTGTCAGCAAGGACACTGAGCTCCGAAGGGGGTGGATTGTGAGATCTCACATCTATTGGAGAAGGGAATGAGTGTCAGCGAGCACGCTGGACCCTGAAAGGGGGTGGATTGTGAGATCCCACACTGGTTGAAGAGGGGAGCAAAGCATTCTTTATAAGGGTGTGGAAACCTCTCCCTAGCAGACGCATTTTAAAACCGTGAGGCTAACGGGCCGAAGCAGACAATATCTACTAATAGCGAGCTTAGGCTATTACAAATGGTATCAAAGCTAGGCACCGAGCGATGTGCCAACAAGGATGCTGAGTCCCAAACAGAGGTGGGTTGTGAGACCCTACATCGATTGGAGAGGGGAACAAGTGCCAGCGAGGACGCCGAACTCCGAAAGGGGGTGAATTATGAGATCCCACATCGATTCGAGAGGGGAACAAGTGTCAACGAGGATCCTGAGCCCTAAACATGGGTGGATTGCGAAATTCCACATCGGTTGGAGAGGGGAACGAAGCATTTTTTATAAGGGTGTAGAAACCTCTCCCTAGCAAATGCGTTTAACGAGCCGAAGCAGACAATATCAGGATAAGAAGGAAATTACCACTTACCAGAATGACAGAAGAAGAAGAAACAAAGCCAATAGCAGAATTTTGGGAAAAGCTGCACAAAACAAATCATATTTAAATAAATGACATTGTTGAAGTCCTAACATCAAGAGACACAATGTTAGACACTGAGAGATTACCCATAAAAATGAAACCACAAGAACCCGACCAACATGACCATCCATTGCAAGCAGCAAATAGGGCCAACACAAAATAAGCTAAATAACCTGCGAAGAACAAAAAAACCAATATGTTTGAAGCAAGAACATAAACATAAACAAATACAGAAACTGAATATGATCATGAACGTTGCAATGTCTTACCCAAATTAGAAGAACCAATCAATAGATGAAACACCTGCAATTTGCAAGTACCATGAGACAAAATTCAAAAAACAAACGTTTACTTATCATTCAACATTAAATAGGTATGTCTTTTATATGATGTCAAAAAAAAAAGAAACAATTATGACTAGACATTCTGCTTTATAATTCTCGTCATCTGGTAAACGTAGGATGATCCACGAGAAACGTGGCAGGATTCAAACCTATGGCTGGCTCTGATCTTCTAATCCTTAGAAAACACGTCATTTTACCCTTTGATCGTAGCTCGCCCATCGTGTAACTAACTAGGAGAAGCACAATCGATGATATCCTTAGACTCGATTTGGTAATCTGAGTAAGCATTTTAGTATGTTCGGTAGTAGGAACCTGAAGAAATCTGGTTCAAAAGAAGTAGAGCACGAAGTTCAAGAATCCTAAATTTATCGTCCCTATTTCACTAGTCTACTTGATACAATACATAAGATGGTCCACCAACCGAACCAAATGATCGAGTCCATGCAAGCAAAGATAGGAATATCCTTTTTAAGTACACTGAACTTGCTTTAGTCCACTAGCTACGGGTCCAGTGAAAGTGCACCAAAATGGGGTCGGAGAGTTGAGTAACCTTAGATCGTCTAAGATAGAATGGAACTATCTTTGATTGAGACTGCAAATACATAGAAAGTGTTTTGTGATTTAAGGAACGAAAGATGAAACCGAAAACTTTTTCCTTCTTTCACAGTAAACTGGCTTTGCTACTTCTCTTTCTCTGATCTTTTTCTTCCGTTCTTTGAGTAAGGAAGGAAAGATTTTTTATGAGAAGATAGTTATACTTAACAGTGTGTAGTTCTTTCATTAAGGAAGGAATGACTCAACGAAAGATTACTGATACTCAACTACTAAACCTTGAACTCGGTAAATAGGCTGGATGAGAAGCTCCTGAACTTGAACCTCTATTCCCTTTCGTTCTTGTTCGTTATTCTTAAACAGTAAACTCGTAAACGGGAGGATTCTTCTTCACTCAGGCTTCACTATTCTTTTTCTCGCTAAATAGGTTAAACGTTCTTTGTCTAGATAAAGAAGATGAGAGTCACTCGAGGTCAAATAAGCAGATCCAATGAGGTTTCACCCTCAAAGTCCAACTCGGGTTTTAAGTAATCAAGCTTTTAACCGAGTTTAGACCCAAGACCTTAGAACGTATTTACAAACATCCCAAGCAACGTCCCAACAAGCAATTCTCAAACACAGAACTCCTAGGTATTATATTACGCCATCACGAAATCTCTCCCGAGCAATAGAAGCATCAACCATGGCTTCTTGTATGGATAAGAAAGGGCCATAATCCATAAACTGTCCGTAAAGTCGATAAACAGAAACAATTTCATATACTTCATCTATAGAAAAACGTCACGAAAGGCTTACTTTTTGACGAGTCCAACCACGTGAGTTTCTTAATTGAATCCTTGCTAACTGGAACAGAAAAAGGTGAACAAATAGTCATTATGTTTGTTATATAAGAACAGATCATATTGCACACAGAAACAGTGATGCCTCCAAGAATTGATACTCATTATGAATGCTCAAAGCAATATTGATATCAAAAAACTGGCACACACCAGAAGGCTGCTAGAAGCAACAGTAATCAAGAGGATAAAGCCAAAAATCTCAGTGAATGAAAGTCCATTGACCAATTTGAAAACACCCTTTTAGTTATCCACAAACACAATAATCACCCAATCCTTCACTGAAATACGATCAAAACCCAACAATTCAGAAAATGCAAGCTCAAGCTGAAGAACAATCAAACACAAAGAAACAACAAATCCAATGCAGACCCACATTGATTTACCAGATTCCAAAGTGTGTAATAGATAAAAGGGGTTGAAAATAAGAACAATCTGAGATATAAACAGAGCAAACCTGATAAAATGCAAGAACAGCAATAATGGCATCAACAAAAGCAAGACCCATATGAACACCAAACAAAAGTGGTGGAAAACAAGAGTCTCCAATTAGTTCAACACTCATTTCCTCTCGCTATCTCTCTGTTCTTCTTCTTCTTCTTCTTCTTCTGCTATCTGTTCTAATCTATAAATGAGTACGAGAGAGAGCGCGTGATAGCAACGGGTTTGAAAAGGGTATCAGGGGAGATCTGTTACTCTTACTAACAAATGTTCTTCCCACATCGTTGAAAAGTGATTAGGAAAAGGGAAAAAAACGAGGTATTAGTGTAAATTTGGGAACGATTTTTGTGGGCAGACAAGATTCTGGGTCCTGTTGGGATATTCAACACGAGAATGGGTATTAATGATTCAAAGGGTTTAAGAATCGAAGCGAAGAAATTGCTCAGATCCCATTTGAATTTTGACCCAATGCGACTAATTTTAGACCTCCAGAGAAGAGAGTGAACCCTTTTTTTGCATATTTTTTTAAGTTTAACGAACAGTTGTAGAGGTGATTAGCTGCTTTTCAGCGCCTTTTTTCTAATAATTTCCCGTAATCTTTCGTTGGTCCATGTTCTTCGGGTTGGACCAACTTGTTAATTTTTTAAATTTAAATAATTTTTATTAAATAATTATGAGATCCCATGTTGATCAGACAACGTTCGCTTCGAAAGTGTAGATTGTGAGCTCGTATATCGGTTGGAGAGAAGAACGAAACTTTGTTTATAAGGGTGTGAAAACTTATCACTGTTAGATGAAAATATAGAGTCCTACTTCTGCTAATTTAGAGAATGATCATGTGTTTATAATCAAAGAATACTAGCTTTGCTAATTTAGAGTTACGAGAGTTTATGCTTAAAGTGGACAATATCATACCATTATGGAGAGTCGTGTGAGCTTATGCTTAAAGTGGACAATATCATATCATTGTGGAGAGTCGTGTTCTTCTAACATTCACTCGCTACAGATGAAGCGAAGAAGCCAAAAGAAGGACAACATATGTCACCCACGACCTAATTTAATTTAAATATATATTTTGAAAAAAAATATAAAAAATTATTATTAAAAGTTATTGGAGAATTAATATATATATAGTAATCAAAAATATTTTTTTAAAAATTAATAATAAATTCATATTGTCGGCTCAATTTAATTCATAAAATTTTAATTTATTTAAGTGCGTTCTAAGTAAATATATAATCCAATCCAAACCGTACAAATTAGGTTAAATTGATCAAATTTTTTAAATCCTATTTTTCTTCGCATTTTTTTATTATTTTTTGTTGAAATATTATAACCGTTGTTCTCCTCCACTTGATCCACTTGCATTTTTATGAATTGACAAACTATATAATAATTAAGTTCGTTCTTTGTCTCCGCGTGCTTGTTTCTTTTATATATATATATATATATATATATATATATATAAATATAATTGAATTTTTTTTGTATTTAATAAAATTATATAGTTATGTAAAAGAAATAATTATTTTTTTCAAATAGTTTTATAAAAATTAATATAGGGTGGATTTTTGTGAAATATAATGGAAAATTTATTTATTATTTTTTTTTAATAAAATCTTTTGTGAAAGAAATATATATTTGTAAAAAAAAATCTTGAAAAAATACATTTTAAATGGTAATATTTAAAAAAATAGAGAGAGGGGCTGATTATTTAGTGCTATGGTCCTAATATCTATATTGCCATTTTATTTTATTTTATTTAACTCTTATTAGTGTCCACGTGGACGAATAGGCATTTATGAAAATATTTGAAAATAAAATAAGTTCTCCATTACTTTATTTATTATTATTTTATTGTAATGATCTGTCTTTTTATACACGATTGTTGTGAGTTGCTGCTAAAACACGAGGAATAAAGATTTTGCCAAAATAACGAAAATTTGGTTAAAGCAAAGAAAATTGTTTACCTTCATTAAAATATTAAAATAAAGTCGGCTCAAAATAAATGTCAGGTAAATTCATGTATCATTTGAAAAGAAGAGAGTGACAGAGGTGAGTATAAGAATAATTGTTAAGTAAAAGAAAATAGTAAAATGTTTTGAAATTTTGGTCAAAGTCAACCTCGAGGGGGTAAATCGGTCATTTTGAGCCTCGTAGCCTAATTTGGGGCCTCGGTGAAGCCTAATCGAATGGTTGATGATGAAAAAAGATAAGAGAAGAAAGAAAAGTCGAGATTAGGGTTCTTGAGAGAGAGTCGAGATTGGCTTTAAACAAACGGGCCATTTGATAAAAATACCTACGAAGATGAATGGAAGGTCTACAACTAGAAAGGGGACACGTGTCAGAACTAGAAATTCAATAGAAAATTCGCGAGGATGCGTTCCCTGGGGTTTGAAGTCAGGCACGCGAGAAGGGGTAGAAATGTAAATGTGTCGGTGTAGGAATAATCGACAAAAAGAAAAAATGAAAGAGGTGTATACGGTCGGAATTGAAGAAGGTGAGAACGCACGGATAGGGGAGGACACGTGGCAACCTGACGTAAATCGAAGAAAATCATTGAACTGAGTGGGAATTGAAGTGCGGCTTGTGTTTTTGTAGTGGAAAGCCTACGTTCAACGCAGATCGAATCATGACCTAGCTGGTCATTATGTATGATGACCGTGCGTGGCAGATGCACGCACGTGTAAGTTCCTTTTTTCGCCCGTTTCAACTCCTAATGGTAAGTTTTTCGCTTCGATTTTAGTACTAACCCGAATTTTGTTGAATTAGGCCTCCTAGAAAAGTTTCGTAATTTTTCAAGCTCCTAACACGCGAAAAAGCTAGATCGAGAAGGCACGCATCATCCATGTAAGTAACTATATGGATTTTAGGCAAGTAATACTTGTAGGGATCGCTAGGACGTGCTAGCATGTGAGCATTCTTTACCTTAGGTGGTTAAAAGTGCATGTTAAGAACTTTCGGAAGGGCGTTTTTTGGATGAGTATGTACTATATGCATGTTATGGTAAAATTACAATTATGCCCCTAGGTTAAGCTTTGAGAGAAACATATTGTGTTATGTATTATGCTAAGCTAGAAAGAGAATGTGCATGACTAAATACAAGTTGGGCAATCTAGATGAGTTATTTTGGCATGATGTAAGAAATTACCAAAATGCCCCTATAATGAGATTTGTGATGAATGTTGTTTTATATGCTTTCTGTTGTGTTAGAAAAATGATGGACTATTATGATCTGTGCTCTGGGTGATTGATCGATGTTATCTCCACATTGAGCTTGCTTGCTTGTATGTGTGTATGATATAGTATTGTTAACTCTAGGTGTTTGACTGTGTGTTCTCCCTATGGAGGGTGTTTATCTGCATAGAGCTAATGTGTTAGAGTTAGGTTGGCTAGACGATGACCTAGGTTAGGACGCCTCTAGTAGACTAAGTACCTTAGGATCATGAACGAAGGTCGGAGGGTCTATACCCTAGTGCTCCCAAACTAAGAAAGACTTGAGTAGTCAAAACAGAACAACCTAAAGTCAGAAGTCTGCGTTAAGCCACCTAGCCTCTTTAGGAACCTAATAGACCTCTTCATACACCCACCATATGTGACTAAGATGAAGTTTAAATCATGGATTACAAGCTTAGATGATCAATAATAATATATCTCTAGTAAAGCATGCATGAGAGAAATAAGTTGAGATTAGAGCACTACAGTTAGTGCAGTTTACATATTGACCCAGGTCAAGACGTTTCCAGTAGATCCTGCACCCAGGATCGTTCGCAGCGATTAGAGATCTAGTCCTCAATGCACCTAGAGACTTGGATTAGCCTCGAGGAGCTAACCCCCAGCATCTTGGAAATGAGATATGAAATTTAAATTGCCTAGAAGCCCCTAAGAACCTCGTAGGCCACGACAACCAAGAACGATCAAGGTAACTCATCAGTCTTTAATAGTGTGAATAGTGTCATCAGTCTATCCACTACCCTTTCCACTTCAGTATTGCACCGTTGAGAATCTACTCTGATTCTCGTACCGTGGAACTATGTGTCACTAGTTAGGGTAGTGCAACACATGCCCTAACCTAGTGGAAATGGTTAAGGGTCTCTCGAATAGAACTCCTTTACTGTAAACCCGTCCCTGAGAGGGGGAGCGTGAGACCACGTATATTGACTTAGTAGCTGACCAACACACGGGGGATCATTTACCCCAAATTTTGGCAACTTTATGGTCATGTGGGAGGGTCTCTCAGCTAACCTCCATGGAGGATGCTCAAATTGTTGCTCGGGTTCAAATCTAGTCATACTGTCTTACAACTTATGAGGTCGCGCCTTAACCTAAGACACTAGTCATTCACAACATAAGCAAGGCAAGTCACCTAAGTTATAGAAAAGAAAGATTAGAAAACTGACACATATCCCCAAGGATACGCTTCAATTTAGAGACCTCGAAACGTTGGGGGTACCTAGTTGCTCAAATTGTTGAGATTTATGCCCTAAAGCCTCGTAATTGATTATTTAGTTTTTAACCATTATTTGTAATTTAATTATTATCCATGGTATAAAAATTCAAGGTCATTAATATAATCTTGAACAATATGTGGTTAACATACAAGAGGATCGTGTTCAAGTAATAACCTAAAGGGTCTATAGTATATGCTAGTAACACTATTGATACGACCCACTTTGTAATTTTTACAAATGATTTGATCCAAATCGTTCATGTGGTGACATGTAAGTGGGGTATCCTATACAATGAGTTTGTATAAGACTAGACCAACAAATATTTAATCTCTCTTTATAAATCCGCTAATTGGGGAGATTAATATTTCACATGATGATAATATGCGACTCAGTCTTAATCCTGAGTGAGTTATGAACTTCTGCCTCTGAGGGCTTGTACTTTGATTTACAACTATGAGAATGACTCATTTAGCTAATTCAATATGTCTACCATTTTGGAGAATTGACCTAATAGGGAGTTGGGAACATAATATCATACGATCTCAGTTCATTCATATACCTTTCATTTACTCGGGTATCACATATATTTTCTTACGAAAGGGTGAGATTAGTTTCTTTTTAAATAATAGAGATTCAAAAAACAATAATACCCACCTCACGTATTTCACGACAAGCATTTAACTTTTTTTATATAAGCATTATTTTCTTTCAAAGTCGTAGATTTGAACTTTTACTTATTTACCAATGGAGATTCCAAAACCCGACCAGTAATGTGTTGATTAGTTGAGTTATACCCGTATCAGCTTTCTACCCCTTTATGATTTGTTTCGTTGGTCAGTCGAGTTAGGTCTTAACTATAAAGTAAAAAGATTTTCGATTCAAAACATAACTTTTTTGAAAATTTTTGGAAAAAAAAAAAAAACATCATATTAATTAAAGATAATAAATAATAATTTACAAAAAGAATAATTTGAAAAAGGTAGAATCAATAATTTACACTTGGCGATCACATAAAGCAAAAAGGAATTGGTTCTAAAATTTCAAGTGGAGAATTTTATTTATTTATTTATTTATTTTTCTTACATACACTTTCTTTGCTCTCACTCTAGTTTAATAATAATAATAATAATAATAATAAGGAAAAAAAAAAAAACGTCTGCTCTATTAAGGTAAGTCCCCGTCGATAATAAGCCCTCTTGTGGAAGCTTAAAGCAAAGTTATGAGAGCTTATGCTCAAAGTGGACAATATCATACCATTGTGGAGAGTCGTGTTCGTCTAACATGGTATCAGAGTCATGCCCTAAACTTAGTCGTGCCAGTAGATTGGTAAATCCTCAAATGTCGAACAAAGGACTCCAAAAGAAAAGGAGTCGAGTCTCGATTAAGGGGGGAGGCATACTTTGTTCGAGAGGAAGGCATAGTAAAAAATGACTAAGACTCCAAAAGAAAAAGGAGTCGAGTCTCGATTAAGGAAGGAGACGTACTTTGTTCGAGGGGAGGTGTTGGATGTTGAAAGTCCCACATCGACTAATTTAGGGAATGATTGTAGGTTTATAACCAAATAGTAGAGCTTATGCTCAAAAGTATATTTACCATAATTATTAAATTTCTAAAAAAATTAATTTTAATTTAGCTTTTTTTGGATTATATATATATCTATATATTATATAATAATAATAATATAATAATTTAGTTTTTGACTTGGAAGCATTTTCAACTAAGAACAAATAAATTTTATGATTATATATTTAAAAACGTTTTTTTTAAGCTCATAGTATTATTTTTTTTTAGGAATAATACACAAATTTAGACCATAAAGGCATCTTGGACTTAATTTAAAATAATTTAAATCGTAGTTTAACTAATTAAAAAGAAAATATATATTAACGTAAAAAAAAAAAAAGAATTTGCACACCGACCTTAGAAATATTCATCTTTTTAAACAACCTACTTTGAAAAGGACGAAGAATCTTTGAGTAAGGAAAGAACGAGGGAGAAATTGAAAAATATGAAGATTTTAACGTTTGACCTCAAGAAACGGAGCACGTGGTTAGTTACTACCAAACTATACTCGAACAACTTATATAGTTTGGTCATTTTAGGGATGTTCAAAAAAATCGATGACTTAAAAAATCTGATCAACTCAACCCAACTCGTACCGTTTGAATTGGGTTATGAAATTATTTGTGTTGGATATGATTCAAATAAATGAACGTTTTTATCGATGGAGTTGGTTCATTGATCTCCTAAAATTAGATTGGGTTGAACCGAACTAACTCAAATTTATTGTTAATTTTAAAATATAAATTTTTGCTTTCAAGGCAATTATATATACATTTATTTATTTTATTTTTATTTAATTTTATAATTATTTCGTTGACTACATTTTGACTTTTTGGAAAGTAATTTTTCATATTTGGAGTATGATAAAATAAATAAATGTGTTTTATTAACCCATTTTACTTTTATTTAATTTTCGACCATATCTATATATATCTATATATATATACACAATCGCATTCTTGATAGCAGCGGACTTGCGATTGTGCGATACTCACTTTCCAACGACAAGTGAGCTAAGTTAATTTGTTCTTACGTTGCCTACGGCCAAACGACGTATGCTCGAGCCTTTGGCCTCGGTTTAAGAGAAGGTTTTAGAAAACGAAGGCAAAGAGAGATTTTTGAAAGAGACGTTATATAAACAAGCAAGAGAGTAACAACAACGGCTCACAGTATATAACATTATATTTATATATATGTGTATGTACGTGGACAATAAGAACCCTTTTTATTATTTATTTTTTATATAAAAATTAAAGATACTAACACCAATTATGTGTATTTTTTAAATATGCTATTAACAATAAATGTATATTTGATTTTTTTAAAAAAAAATTAAAGAATATTAAAACAATAGTTAAAATAAAGTACTAACTATTTTAAAATAATGGTAATAATATTATTGATATTAATAAAAATTTAAGAATAATTTTAAGATAAATTAAAAAGTTTTAAGGTTACTTTTATCAATTTAACCTTTGTTTTTATCTCAATAACCTTAGTCGCGTAATTCACCGCACGTCTTACCTTCGGTAAAGCAGTAAATTTCTCCTCCACTATGCCACTAAGAACACTCTAGGTTGTGAAATTACCAAAAAGCCCTCCCTTTAACACGATTCCGATGCCACTCACTGATTTATAAACGGAGGCCGTTACAGAATTCGACACACACCAAAAACTTCAGTACTGCGCAGTTACATCCGTCCCTCCCGATTCTCCAGAACCCAATAAATCCCTACGAACACATACATTTCCTGCTACGGCCGCCATTTTCATCTTCAATTTTACTCTCTTCTGAAGATTATCAATGGACGAAAAAGTGGGTGCGAAGAACAGCAAGAGCCATGGAAATCAAGGTACCAGATGGGCGATTTTCAAGCGATCTCTGAGGAGAGAATCGCGCAAAATGAAGCTATTAGGATCGGCTTTCAAGTGGAAGAGATTGACGAATCTGCAGATTTCTTTCATGGATAATATTCTTTTCAAATTTGTTTCTGTGTTGGAGGGTGTAGTTCTTGTTCTTAGACTCTTTTTCTTCTTCCTCTGTTTTGGATGTCACTTTTGAATTTGGATTCCGCTCTGTTTCGTTTCTGAAATTATTTGTTGATATTTCTCGTTGTTTCTTTGTTTCTTTCAATGTTCTGTATGATTTGCATTCATAGGATTCGTTTGGGTTGTTTCGATTTTGATTTATGCGATTTTCGGGAGGAAGAGATTAGTAGTTTGTGTAGCGCTGTAAAATTCTACATCAATGGACATCTGAGTTCAATCGTTGTTAGAACGGGCCGCCAATATTCGTTGTTTGTTCATTTTAGTGAAGAAAACTTAGAAGCAGGGGAACGGATTACAGGAAAATACTCTGAGATTTGGGTTTCCCTGCGTCTTCGCCAGCGGTGTGTTCTTCTCCGATGAGGAAAAACGTTTTAGTATTCTAGATTAATGGGAATAGCAGCTTGTGTAGCCCTGTAAAATTCTAGAACAATGGATATCTGAGTTCAATCGTTGTTAGAAATGGCCTCCTGATTCGTTGTTTGTTCATTGGATTGAAGAAAACTTAGTAGCAGGGGAATGAGTTACAGGAACATACTCTGAGATTTGGGTTTACCGGCGTCTTCGCCGGCGGTGTGTTCCTCGCCGATGAGGAAAAACGTTTTAGTATTCTAGATTAATGGGAATAGCAGCTTGTGTAGCCCTGTAAAATTCTTGAACAATGGATATCTGAGTTCGATCGTTGTTAGAAATGGGCGCCTGATTCGTTGTTTGTTCATCTTAGTGAAGAAAACATAGTAGCAGGGGAATGGTTTTCCGGCGTCGTCGCCGGCGGTGTGTTGTTCTCCGATGATTAAAAGCGGCTTAATATTCGAACGAATCAGGTTACAGATCTCTGCTGAGTTGGGTTTCTTAGAAAATTGTGCGGTTGAAAAAGTTGAAACCGATTTCTTTGGTAATTTATGGCAATGAAAGTTGGAATCTGATTCAGTTTCTTTTGATTTCTGTCTGTTCTTGGCATTTTATGATTACTTAGTAAATTTTAATTAATTTTCTAATTTCTATTTTTCTACCATATGTTTAATAAAAAATAATAATTTTAGCAGAGAGGAGGGAATACGATCGATTAATCATGCGATCCAAGTGAATCGACCTTTACAGTAGTAGCCCACACACAAACCTCCCATGTTCGACGTGTGTGTAAACAATGTGTTTCTTTCAAGTGCTCAACGTGGTTTCCTCCAATGGTGCCACTTTTCATCTTGGTCGTGCACGACAGTGGCTCTCCTCCATGGTTACCATGGAATGATCTTGGAGTTACTGAGAATGAGTTGGATCTTGGTGCTAGAGTCTGGATTATGTGTGGCAGTCAACGACGGTGGATATCGGTGGTATAAGATGAAGAAAATGAACATGAACGACGACGGATGGAGCTGGGTCTCGTGTGTATCGAGTTGGAAGATGATCCATCGATGCAGGCAACCACACAAGCTAGACACGATAATAAAACCAAAGCGTAGTTAAACACTAACCCTAAACGCTAAAAAAGAGCCATCAACTTGTGAGAGGAGTCGAGTTCGCTCGACTTCTACAACTAACTGTTTTACACTGACGTTGTTACGTAAACTACTGAGCTAGTTTGTATATACTCGAAATTTTAAAAATATAATTAATCTATTAAATATAAGATTAATTTGTTTCCACATTTATGTTTATTTCGATATTTGAATAAACCAACATAAAGTAGATTAAATAAATAAGTTTTTTTTTTTTAATTATTATTATATTTATTTATTTATTATTATTATTATTATTTTTTACATTTTTGAGTTTATTTCCAAAATTAAGAAAAATACTAACCAAATTTGAAAAGTAATATTAATACCATTTATTACTATTATTTTTTTAATTCTTACCGTAAAAAAAATTATTTACAAACGTCTTAATGTTACTTTGAAAAGTTTATGAGTATTTTTAAAATATGGTACTAACGTCAATTCATCTATGCGTCGCATACGGCCAAGCGACGTATGTTCGAGCTTCTGGTCCCGGTTCAAGAAGAAAGTTTTAGAGAACGAGGATAAAAAGATTTCGAAAGAGAGTTTTGAAAGCAAGATTTGAGAGATTGAAATTGAAGTTATATGTGATGTAAGCAAAAAGACAACAACAACGGCTTACAGCATATAATTATCGGGTAGGGAGAAGTTGACAACTAGTCATATCCCATAGTACATTTTGGAGCATTTTAGCCCTTGTAGGTGTAGACATGATTTTGATGAACCGTCATACACCATTGTACTGACCCAATATGAAATGGTAAATACCTATCTAGGATGAAAGCATGTAAAAGGGGTTTGAAACGAGCATGCAACCATGGACAACACGTCCTAGACAAGCAAGGCTGAGATATCTGTCATGCGGCCATTGACAACACGCCTTCGACATGCATGACCGTGACATCCAAGTTATTTTTTAATTTAAAAAAAAAAAAAAAAGTCTAAAGGTGGTTTTGAAGTTTTTTTTTTTTTTTTNAATAGAACTCTCGAAAACTAAAGGATATTGTCGAAACACTTTCGAAAATAAAAAAGTATTTTTGAAACCCTTTTGAAAGTTCGAGAGTACTTTTGAACCAAAGTATTAACGGTTTCTATCCAAAAACTAACCGTAAGTGTATTTTTTTAGACCTTTTTGAAAGTCTTTAAGATAATGCACGTTTTCTTTCTTTTCCCTCCCGCTAGCTATGCTCAAAATTACGATTTGAATTCTCTCGGTCTCTTTTTTTGTGTAATAAACCCTAACAACATTTGATTCCGACTCAACTACTAATGTACAATCTAATTAAAATAATTAAGTCTCGATGGATCTTTTCGTGATTCAATTATTAATTAAGGTATATAAGTTGTAACAAGAAGAACAGAGGATAATTGAACCACCGAGATATCTGTTCGACATTAAATGTTTTGACATGATTGGACGTTAGATTTTATTTGATTTTATACTTTTAACATGAAGTTTCGGGTCCCATTTCGTACGATTTGAAAGTTTATAGGTATTTTTGAAACGGGTATTAACGATTTCGTCTATATACTAACCGTAACAGTATTTTTAAATAAGATACTCACAATTTTCATCGAATACCCTATCAGTATTTTTTTTATTTTTTTGTTGAAATTCTAGTTTAACCACTAATTTAAAATTTTAGTTACTAGTATATACTGGTTGGGTTGGAAAATATTTTAAACTGATATGAAATTTCAATTTGATTAGGTTGGTGACACAAACAACTCGGACAAAGTTCATACCCTAATTCAACCAATCCTCTATCTTCGGATTGGGTTGTCGAGTTATTTTTTTAATTATCTTAAAAAATTTATACTTATCTACGATACATACATGTTATATTAATAAATAAAAACTCATAAAACTCAAATATCAAACATTTACAAGTCACAATGTATCACTAACATCAGTTATAAAACGTCAAATATTCTTAATATTCATAATAATCTTAGAAGTAGGTAGGGCTATAACACTATTTTCAAGTTGGTCAAATTGACTCAACAAAAAAATGTCAACCTGCGAAACAGCTAGCCGATATTATCCTCTTTAGACTTTCACTTTCAGGCTTCTCCTCAAGATTTTTAAAACGGGTGTACTGGGGGAGGTTTCCATTCCTCACTGCATATATTGTTTTCTTTGAGCTTTACTTTTTGGGCTTCCCTTTAAGGTTTTTAAAACGCGTTTGCTATGGGAGATTTCCACACCCTTATAAAGAATTAATCGATGTGGGCTCTCACACAATTTTCAGGACCCTTGTGCCCCAGCCTTTCAGGCTTCCCCTCAAGATTTTTAAAACGCGTCTACTACTAGGGGAGGTTTCCATTCCTCTCTGGCATATATTGTCTTCTTTGGGCTTCCCCTCAGGGTTTTTAAAAAGCGTTTGCTATGAGAGATTTCCACACCCTAATAAAAAAGCGTTTGCTATGAGAGATTTCCACACCCTAATAAAGAATTAATCGACCTGGGATCTCACACAATTTTCAGAACCCTTGTGTCCCAACCCTTGATCAAATAAACCCCTAATGACCCACAACTCAAAATGAGCCTTGCAACGAGACGCAAACATTACCCATGCCGCAATTCCTCCGGTCCAATCCTAAGTTGGGTTAGGAGAACATCCAAGCCATTGCCTTCACATATCCAAACACTCTCACAAGACGCACAAATAACAATAAGACCGATAAAAACTTCATAAAGTACCCCTTGAGCTGCAGATCGTAATACTCCTAGAAAGGCATATTTTAAATATAAAGAACCCAGTTTTCGATCTTCCAAAAATCCAATCCAACCGAAAAAAAAAAAAAAAAATCTAACCCAACTCAACTTCTTTGATTTGAATTGGATAGTCTGTGCTGGTCGGATCCCTAGGTCATTTGAATACCGGATCAACAAAAATTAAACATTGTTCTATGTTTAGTTTGACGTTAGGGTTTTAATGGTTGAGCTAATATATGACATCAAATCATGGTTAATAATTAACTAAAAAAATTAAACATCAAAATAAATGAATAAAGAAATTAATGTAATGTAGGTCGCCTAAATCATATCCTCCAGTTGGGCGTAGATTACGAGAACCCTCTTTGAGTGGCTTCACCATTTAGCCAGACAAATCGCTCCCCCGCCCCTTACCCTCTTCGATTCTTCCCAAGTTCTTATTCCTGCTCTAAAATCCAAACCAATTGCCAGATTTCAATCTCCACCATCCCCATTTTCATCTCATCTTCACCTTGCAATCATCGCCTTCCTTGTTCTATACAAATCCCCTCTCCTTCCTTCCTCAAATCGCCATTTTCCACCATGCAGGCTGTTCAATCTCCCACTCTCAAGCCCTCTCCATTGGACCCATTCCGCCGCCGGAAATGCTCCCCTTTCCTCGTCGCTGCTGCTCCGAAATCCAAGCGTGTTTCCTTCATTTCTGCATCTGCGGCTTCCACTGTCTCTGCGCCTAAGCGGGAGAAGGATCCTAAGAAGCGTGTGGTGATTACTGGAATGGGGCTTGTTTCTGTTTTCGGGAATGATGTTGATGCTTACTATGATAAGCTGCTTGCTGGTGAGAGTGGGATCTCTCTTATTGATCGTTTTGATGCTTCCAAGTTTCCTACTCGTTTTGGTGGTCAGATCCGGGGATTTGCTTCTGAGGGTTACATTGATGGTAAGAATGACCGGCGGCTTGATGATTGCCTTCGGTATTGCATTGTGGCTGGTAAGAAGGCTCTTGAGGATGCTGACCTCGGTGGAGATAAGCGCTCTAAGGTCATTTCCTCCTTTTGATTTTCTTTTGGATGTGAACTGTTTTGGTTAAGTATGTGTTCGTCCTGGTGTTCTTCTGCATGATTACATTTCTTGTTATTTTCTTTTGGATTCCATTGTTTCTGGTTGGTTTGCTGAATTCTTCATGAATCTTAGATCTGGAGGATTCCATTGTTTCTGGTTGGGTTGGTTGAATATTTAATTTTGCTCAAGTCAAGTATGGAGTTGAATTAGCTGTGGAGCTGCGTCCAAATGATTTAGTTTACTCTTTTTTTTTTTGTGAGATAATGCAATCTATCACTACGCCTAAGTAACATGCATGAATTAGGATATCAACGTTAACCTGTAACTGTAAGCAAAGCGACCTTTGGCTTAAATATATTGACCTCTAAAAGCTCAAGATTCTATTATTTCTCTCACTTCAAAAACCTACACACAAAATAGCAGCTTGCCACAAGAACGACCCTTTATCATGCAAAGTTGAATGAGAAGTTGCTTGATTGTTTCTCTACAACCTTGAGCATTGACGAAGAACACTTGAAATAAACAACTCCAAACAACACTAGAAAAATTATATCTTTGGAGGATATGATCGAGATCCTCCAGAAGGAATTTAGTTGCATAATCAGATAGAGATACGTGGAGATTTGAAGAAATTATTGGTTGTTTGACTTTACTTTCCTTGATCTAGGGGAGAATTCCATTTAAGAGAAAATAATTAGTTTGTTCTTCAGGCAGTCACTGCTTGGAAGGTTTTATTAAAGATCCTCAGTTCTATTGTTCATTTTTTCTCTTATCTTATGGAGTTATGGTTTTATTTTGCTACAGATTGACAAGGAGCGTGCTGGAGTGCTTGTTGGAACAGGGATGGGTGGTCTTACCGTCTTTTCCGATGGTGTTCAGGCTTTGATCGAGAAAGGTCACCGGAAGATAACCCCTTTTTTTATTCCTTATGCCATTACAAATATGGGGTCTGCCTTACTTGCCATTGATATTGGTTTCATGGGTCCCAATTATTCTATATCCACTGCTTGTGCCACCTCTAATTATTGCTTCTATGCTGCTGCTAATCACATCCGTCGAGGAGAGGCTGATATGATGCTTGCTGGTGGAACTGAAGCAGCTATCATACCTATTGGATTAGGGGGTTTTGTTGCTTGTAGGGCTCTATCTCAAAGAAATGATGACCCTAAAACTGCTTCAAGGCCATGGGACAGAGATCGTGATGGCTTTGTTATGGGAGAAGGTGCTGGCATATTGGTAAGCTTTGACGTATATCTTGATGTGCTCTGTAAATTCTGCAAGGATAAGCTACTTTATCTTGCTTTTACCTGGACTGTTATGTATTCAACAAGGAAGATGAGTATTCATTTTCTTCGTGTTGAATTTCACTCTGTGTTTGACCTCATTCCAAACCTATTTGAAGATAACTCCAGTGGTAGTTTTTACCCGACAGGTTATGGAGAGTTTGGAGCATGCAATGAAACGTGGTGCACCAATTCTTGCTGAATACTTGGGAGGGGCTGTTAACTGTGATGCGTATCACATGACAGATCCTAGAGCGGATGGTCTTGGTGTCTCTTCTTGCATCTTGAGCAGCCTTGAAGATGCAGGTGTATCACCTGAGGAGGTAACTGAATCTGATCTATTTATTCTGTTTCTGGAATCCCCAATTGCTGACGCTAATGCTGTTTTAATAGTTTCAAAGTTCGTGTCGATAATGTCTAGAGAATGATGTTACACGGTTTGCAAGTGCATTTGCACAATATTGCAAGTTGGTTGGCCTGTTTATAAGGCTTCTGCCACGTTTTGTGTACCTCATGTGCATCTAATTACACTTTGTAAATATGTTATTCAAGTTTACTTTGAAGAAAAATAATTTTCATCTTGTTTCTCATGTCAAATGTCTTGGTAAAGTTGAAATGTGACCGACTCCAACCTAAGATTTTCATTTTACCTGGATGAATATGAGTAGCATTTATTTGTAACAATTGTTGCATGTGACATTAAACAGCGAAGTTATTTATATGTGGGGTGTTCATGGGCCTAATACTGGTTTGGGAACTCCAAGTAATTCCTATACCCTTCCAATTATAGAACACATTGCACATTTCCTTTTGAATCATTTTTGTTATACAGGGATTTGGAAGGCTACCATTTTTGAAATGATAAATTGTCACTGTTTATGAGGAAAAAAAAAACTAAGTTTGCTTTTTTTTTTTTGTTTTTTTCTCAATAAAATTTTCAGGTCAACTATATTAATGCACATGCAACATCCACCCTTGCCGGTGACTTAGCTGAGATCAATGCCATCAAGAAAGTGTTTAAGAATACATCAGAGATCAAAATCAATGCAACTAAGGCAACCTCTCTTCTCCTTCCTTTCCTCCCTCCCCACCATATTCACCAGCATTTACATGGCTTCAATGTATTCCTTTCGAGGTGATCCAATGGCTTGCTGATGCTTTTTCTCGTTGTCATTTCTTTTCAGTCTATGATAGGACACTGCCTCGGTGCTGCTGGAGGTTTGGAAGCCATTGCCTCAGTGAAAGCAATCGAAACTGGATGGTTGCATCCGTCCATAAATCAATTTGTACGTTTCCTTTTCCATTTTAACAATCTGGTTTCTGATAATGTCCGGTTAACTTTTGAACGTAGAGCAAGACCCTCCCGACAATCGCAGTTAGAATTGTTTGTCAGTCTCTACTTTCTGTTCTTTATTACATGGTCACACACTGCACTTCAGTTTAGTACCATCCACGAAATCGAGAAGAATTAATGTTTTAACTGGAGGGGTGGTAGTTGGAAAAGGAGTTTATTATTTCCCATGGCTTTACCTAAAGAATTAGTTTCAGCTTATGGGATAGTTCAATTCTCTCTGCAAATCCTAATGATTCATTGATTTCAGAGAGTCCAATCTATTTCTACCCCATATTGATCATAGGGAAATATCATGCTAATGAAAATTTGAGAATTTTGTTTCACAAATACAGTACAATGCTTGTATAAGTTGGTTTAGATGAATATTTGTCATTACTTTATCCCTATTTGACTGTAGAACCCCGAGCCTTCAGTTGATTTTGACACGGTTGCGAACGTAAAGCAGCAGCACGAAGTGAATGTTGGTAAGTTACATACATATCTTCCAACTGCTTTAAATCCCAGAACCTCCCAGTTTAGTAACAAAATCCTGCAATTCTCTGTTTTCAGCTATCTCAAATTCATTTGGATTTGGTGGACACAACTCGGTCGTGGCATTCTCGGCATTCAAACCTTGAGCGTGTGCGTTAGCTTATACTTCGAGGTTTTGTAGGAGAGTCCAGCCTTAGCCTTATCTGAGAATAGTCGCTAATTTATTTACGAATGAGGTTGCTTTGCTCGCTGCGGGCATCTCTGTCTGTCTTCCAGTGTTTAGGGGTCTATATGCAATTTGTGATCATCATCATCATTCCATTTGTTGCTGTGTTTCTGATCCAATAAATGAGTTACTTGAACTTAAAGCGAGTTTTTTGGGTTAGATAATATTAGATTTCTGTTCACATTCTCTGAAGAATTTCATCAAAATGTTGTAATGAAGTAGTTTTTTTCTTTCTGCAATTCTCTTGTTCTTGCATTTTCTGAATGTTTTAGAGATAGAGAAATGAAATAAGGGGTCTAGAGATACTCAAGAAGCGCGAAATTTATGAGATCTAGGTAAACAGTTTATATCTACGTACTATCGTTAAAAAAAATATTTGTATAGTTTCGATCATGTACTAGATAAAAGTATTTTTTTGTTAAAATTTAAGGATATTTTTTAAGTTTTTAAAAAAACCTAAAAGTATTAATGAGAATTTTTTAAAGTTTATATTAATTTTTTTTAAGGGTATTTTTTGAAATTTTATTTTAAAGTTCAAAAGTTTTTTTTTTTTTTTTTTAAATAAAGGGCAAAGTTGGTAATTCATTTTTAAAACTAAAAAAATTCGAGAATCAGACCATTTTTAAAATTAAAAAATTGATTATTTATTTATTTATTTTTTTTTAAAAAAAAGTTTAAAAATAGATCAAAGTTTTTAAGAACCATAGTTGGTTATTATTATTATTTTATTTTATTTTCAGATTCTTTTTGTATAGATTTGTTGTCACGCTAATCATGAATTAATAAATTTTAAGTAATTGGCCTTGATTTTATTAAATTAAATTATTTTAAAAGCACTCAATAACATGGACTCCGTGGCCCAATGGATAAGGCGCTGGTCTACGAAACCAGAGATTCTGGGTTCGATCCCCAGCGGAGTCGACGATTTCTTATTCTTTATGCAATTCCGCGCTTTTCTTTTTTCCTTTTTCCTCTTTTATTATTTTTCTTTTTGACAAACTTAAATAGTAACTTTAAAATATAACAATAAAATTTAATAAATTTGAAAACAATACCAACAAGGACTCCGTGGCCCAATGGATAAGGCGCTGGTCTACGAAACCAGAGATTCTGGGTTCGATCCCCAGCGGAGTCGGTTTAAAATTTTTATTTTTGACAAAATTATTTCAGAGTATTCGAGTAACTTTAAAATAAGTAAACAATAAAGTTTAATAAATTTCTAGAAAAACACCAACAAGGACTCCGTGGCCCAATGGATAAGGCGCTGGTCTACGAAACCAGAGATTCTGGGTTCGATCCCCAGCGGAGTCGATTTCTTCTTTTTTTCTGCTTTTCTTTTTTCCTTTTTCCTATTTTATTATTTTTCTTTTTTACAAAATTAATTTAGAGGATTCAAGTAAAATAAAATTAGTGGGCAATAAACTTTATCCTCTTTCTAAAAAAGATAATTTAAATAAATATATTTCAACCGGTAGTTGAAAACTGAAATTAGACGTGCGTGCTATGCCGCTCACTTTGTTTTTGTCCGGAGTAGGTGTTTATCAAGTGTGAGATATCACATCAATTACATATCTTCCCTCTCTCTTTTTACACCCTTGTGGACGGATAAGCATAGGGTCTTATTGGACTCAAGAATTTTACTTCGAATCAAGCTGCTTAGCACATTTCTGGGAGAGTAAATTGATTATATCTTCTTCTTTTCCCTCTTTCGTTATTACAGCCGTCAAAGTCTTCAATCGAAACTAAGTAGTCTCGAGGGGAACCCTCTCTTTCAAGAGAAGTCACGGCATGTCAAACCTTGGTAAGGTTCTTTTCATCTCCTTCTAGATGTATTGAATAATGGACTGAGTGTACCTAAGTTGGATTGAGTTGGAGAAAATGTTTAGACAAACAAAATTTTTTTGGGTTGGTAACCTGATGGATGAATATGGTTCATAACCCAATCCATCCCAACCGAGTAACCCAAATAGGGTTGTACGTGGGTTGAGTTAGATTGAGTCATCAAACAAATCATATTAATAATTAAAATATCAAATATTCATAAGTTTATATATTATAAAACTAAAAATTAATATTTGTTTTCTTCGAGATAAACTAAATAAAGTAATAAAATAATATAGAAGAAATCGACCAAAATAATAAAATAATATAAAAGAACAAAATATAAAAGAAACTAAATAAAATAGTGTATATATATGGCTAAAGTCGACATTCTTAGTAACAACAAATTACCGCTCTAGTAAACTTATGAATACACAAGAAATCTCAAAATATTTTATAAGATTTTGTTCGGTTTAGGTCCACCCGATATTACCTATGAATAACAAAACTTTATAAACAAATAATTGTTCTTCAAATGAAGTCAAAGCATTTCCATAAATCAGCAGGGAAACGAAAAATCAGAAGCAAAATTTGACGTCCTCCAATAAGATTGAGAAAATTCATTGCTAACAAAAAGAAATGAAAGAAAAAATGTACCAAAATTTTGAAGATTTAAACCAAACTCTATTGCATCTGCTGCTGCTTGCTCATGGGAGAAAGGATGAGTTTACATGAATAGATTGGGCTTGGAGGCCTTGTATGTGGTCTTGAGCTTCCTGGTTGGAGGTCTAACCTTCTTGAACACCAACGGAAACTTGATCTTCGAATCATGGAATTGTTTGGTGCTTTCCCTCTTGCATAGCTTAGCAGGAACAGTGGCAGTCTTGATGATTTGGATGCATGGAGATCTAACCCGGTGTCGAGAAGCCATCTCGGTGTACATTTGTTCCACAGCGCTGTTGAGAGTTGTGTCGCGATATTCCTTGTACATGTTGTGATAGCCAGTTCTACTTTGGTAGCGGAGCCAGATACCATAGTTCTTGATTTTGGTGGGATTCTTCTCAAAGATCTGCAAGGAAATCATATTGAAGATTATTCGTAACAGAAAGAACTCGATTGAAAATTATTTGTAACCGAAAGAACTCGAAGAAATTCAAAAATCCAAGTGGAGCAAGTATGATCCTACACTCAATATCAAATCACCACAAATGCACATGAAAGGTGTTACTAGTAGATATTATTTTCTTTGGGCTTTCCCTTTCGGGTTTCCACTCAAGGTTTTTAAAACGCGTTTGCTAGGAAGAGGTTTCCACACCCTTATAAAGAATGCTTCGTTCTCCTCCCCAACCGATGTGGGACCTCACAATCACCCCTTCGGGGTCCAGCGTCTTCGCTGGCATTCGTTCCCTTCTCTAATTGATGTGGGATCCCCCAATCCAACCTCCTTCAGGGCTTAGCCTTCTCGCTGGCACACCGCTCCGTGTCTGGCTCTATACCATTTGTAACATCTCAAGCTCACTGCTAGCAGATATTGTCCTCTTTGGGCTCTCCCTTTCGGGCTTCCCCTCAAGGTTTTTATAACGCATCTGCTAGGAAGGTATCAGCCCAACGAACAAATTGAATCAAATTCTGTAAGTCTAACTTACATTTCATGTACTTCAAAATTTAACAAGTTCAGAATATCAATAATGTTGAATACATTTCCAGAGCCCAACGAATCAAATCGAGTATAAAACTATAACGAGCATCACACGTAAACATCAAGGTTTTAACTTTCGAACAAATAGCCATCTTTCCGCAATTACCTCATAAATTGTTCTATATGCTTTTGAATTGTAAACACTAATACCCTTTTGTCATTGTCTATAGCAACCTTTGAATCTTTACTCTCCCCTTGAAAATTGACCCCTTCCCTTTTAAAAAGTCTATTGCAAGCTTTGCATCAATCTTCTGTCTAAAAAAGTGGGTGAGGAAGTGGAGGTACCCACTCAATGAAAGTAGCTATCAAATGACTTCGTTAGCTTGAGTTGCATTTAGACACAAATCTATCAAGAACTCACTATTTTTTTTTTAATAGATATGAAAAGCGACACTACTATAAGTTTTCTCTCTCCACCTTTTCCCACACTTTCTTTTCTTAACTTCATCAAGACCTCTGAATCCAAATAATTTCTTATTCTCTAACATAAGAATCAAATAACTTTTCCACAATGTCACCACCAGCTAAGATGTTCCATTCCCAGTTTCACCCAATCTATATGCTTATAAAGAAGAGAAAAGAGAGTCCTTCATCGACAACGTCAACACCGGGGAAATGGGCAAGCTTCCAAAGTGTTATGTCTCAATTATTATCCGAAAACAAAAAGGGTACTTGGATAAAGCACATTCATTTCGACACATCAAGAACTAACACGAGAATCTTCACCATTCTCTACACATTTAAGACATAAAATACAAATGACAACCACTTATTAGCTAACCGGACAAACACAATATTTGTAATGCATTTCCTTCTTAATCAGTAAAATTATCAGTTCAGCATCAGCCTAAGCTAAGAAACAGCCAGAGGATTACATTTCCACAAAGCTAAGAACTTAATGTAAATAAACTCAAAAGATATCCATTATTCCACGCATGTATTACCTCATTGATAGCAAGCACTTGTCCGTTACTCTTCTTGACCTTCTTCAACTTCCTCAAAAAGTACCTGATTCCAAAAAAAATCGACAACTCGTCACAATTAAACAACTCCATACAATAGCTTTCCGAAAGTGAAATGCATTGGCATTTCTAACGTGAAACTCACCAGAACTTGGACTTAGCCCGAACCTCATTCGTGGCCCATAACTTCATTCGGTAAATCTTAGGGTGTTCATCTAATTCAGATGGAATAGCCCTTCCTACAACCTGGTATTGGTGGAACTGAAAAAAAAAAAAGAAAAACAAATACTAATTAAACACTCCTCGAATCCACCGCGTTAATTTCGATTCAGAAAAAAAACTAATCAAACAAAAATATGATTAAATCGCATTTCAAAATTGTTCTGGAATCACGAAAAAAAAAAAAAAAAAACAAATCAATGAAGAAGAAAATCAAATACTCAATGTCTCCGTATCCCTGCACTAATCTAATAAACATACGAAAAATTCATCATAATATATAGAGAATGCCTCTGTTGATGCTTCCTATATCATCCATTATACAAAAATAAGAGATCTAAAAGAACGGAAATCATGTCTTACCCTAAAAGACACCATCTCGGAGGAGAAGAGAAGCTGCTGATGCCTCTGTCACCGATCTCCCTCTTCCCGACTGGTTACGAAGGCGCGGGGCTAGGGCTTTGCTCCCCATTTATACCTGAGCTTTCGGGGGCAAATATCTTAAATCCACACCACTTTTTTTCTTAATTTTGTATTTTATTATTATAGTTTAATTTTTATTGTTAACTTTAAAAGCTCGATCGTTTAGGTTAGCATATTACGTGCGAGACTCGATATCGAAAAAGTTAGGTTGAGCACAAGTTTCATCCGAGTTCAATTAAACATATACATCTCGACGATACTTGGAACAACTTCGAGGGACGAAATCAAGCATATTCGAGTTTAGGGAGAACGTCAGCTAAGGTCATTCAAGTAAGTGGTCTTACTATCGACATGGTTAGAAGTTTGTGTTATGTATGATGACACGTGCTCAGTGGCTCTGTACGTGTCGTATGTTTGATATGTGTGAGATGTTTATGAAATGATATGTCAGAAGATATGGTACATGTTATGATCGGAAATGTTTGATGATATGATACGGTATGTCGAGAGGTATGTTATGTGCATGATATGATATGACACGATGTATGACATGAATGAGACGTAACTCCGAAATATGTTTTAATTATATGATTTAATTAATGTGAAAAATTCGTTATGATGAGTACGGGCGCATACGTTATAAAAAAGGAAAAGGATTGTCATGTTTAACATGATGCCACTACGGTCACCGTTCTTTTCGGGTGTTCGACAACAATACCAAAGAATGTTAGCCTGACTAGAAAATGGGCCCAAGAGGTGTGCCGACCGACTGGTGGGTCCATATAAGCTGTGTGTAGAACGGTCCCATTCATGTTGCATGTCTTTGTATTTTCTAACACCAACAGTGAAGTCACTTATTGAGTATTTTTTAAAATACTTAAGTCACGTGCTACTTCTATGTTTCGGGTAAAAGCAAGACACCCTTGTACGGTTGACGACGACATTGCAAGTAAAGACAAAATATAATTATCTTTTAAGAATTATTTACGTGATTAAATATTATCTTATTTTTCTCGGTTGAATTGATTAAATTATCAATCTTAATTTAAATCGTTAATAAAAAATAATATTTTATAATATCGGTTTCATCTAAAAGTATTTCATTATGAATGAATATATAAAATGGGTATTTTTTAAAAAAAAGAAAGATAAAAATAGAATATTTGTCTAACCATATGAAAACGATAAGCCAAATGGATTATTCTTTTAGAAGCATAAAAAATTCCACATTAAAAATGATCCTATTCCCTATATATCATCAATTAAATGGACCAAATTTGTAAGATTTTATTTATTTATTTTATAATAAATGCTAATTATTTAATATATATATATATATATATATATATATATATATATATATTTTAGTTAAATATTTTAGGTATCCTTACTGTCCGTTTTAGTTTTAAAATACTCGTGATTTTTTCAAAAGAAACGTTAAAAAATTTGGAGATCATCTCTGAAGTGTTGATAGACAATATATATATATGTATATATATATATATAATATATATATGTGTGTGTGTATAGGGTTCCTCGAACAATGTGATATCTCACACCGGGTAAATCCTTAACCCTTTCCCCTCTTACTAAGACTACATAATGTTCTTGTAAATTATGGTCAATACCAGAGGGTGTGAAAATCTCTCCCTAGCAGCCACGTTTTAGAACCGTGAGGCTGACGGCAATACGTAACGGGCCAAAGCGGACATTATCTACTAGCAGTGGGTTTAGGCAAAACATTTCTTTTAAGGGTGTGAAAATCTCTCCCTAGCAGCCACGTTTTAGAACCGTGAGGTTGACGGCAATACGTAACGGGCCAAAGCGGACAATATCTACTAGCAGTGGGTTTAGGCGAAACATTTCTTTAAGGGTGTGAAAATCTCTCCCTAGCAGCCATGTTTTAGAACCGTGAGGCTGACGGTAATACGTAACGGGCCAAAACGGACAATATCTATTAGCAGTGGGTTTAGGCTTTTACAAATGGTATCAAAGTCAGACATCGGGCGGTGTGCCCCGAAAACATTGAGCCCTCAAGGAGGGTGGATTGTGAGATCTCGAATCAGTTGGAGAGGGGAACCGAACATTCCTTATAAGAGTGTAGAAACTTCTCCCTAACAGACACATTTTAAAACCGTAATGCTAATAGTCATACATAATGGGCCAAAGTAGACAATATATGCTAACAGTGATTTTGGGATGTTACATACTTAAACCTAAACATGGGTTCCTCCACATCCGAAAGAGAATAGAACAAAAATGTGGCTAAGAGATTGACTCAAAGTAGTTCGATTTATGCTAAATTCGTGATGTGATACTCGAGTAAATAAGTACATCAATGAACCTTGAACGTATCTGAGAGTGATCGTGTTAGTCTATTGAAAGGGTTCATGTTAGTCTATTGTGAGATCCCATATCGGTTGGAGAGGAGAACGAAACATTCCTTATATGAGTGTGGAAACGTCTCCTAGCATACGTGTTTTAAAATTGTGAGGTTGACAGCGATACGTAACGGGTCAAAACGGACAATATCTGTTAGCGTTGGGATTGAGCTGTTACAAAATGGTTTCAGAGCTAGCCCCTCCCCCCAAGGGGTGGATTGTGAGATCCCACCTTGGTTAAAGAGGAGAACGAAATATTCCATATAAGGGTGTGGAAACCGCTTCCTAGCAGAGGCGTTTTAAAATCGTGAGGCTGACGACGATACGTAACGAGTCAAAGTGGACAATATCTGCTAACGTTGGGCTTGGACAGTTACAATAGGGATAGTCTTTATTTTTAGAAGCGAGAAATAAATAACGTGACCACCATAACGTAGGGGACTATCAGGGCAATCGGGATTCTGAATTCTAGACATGAATCGTTACACGTAATTACTTGACTAATTTTTGACACTCCAAATTCCAATGAAAGAGATCGAACAGTTGTTAATACTACCTAAAGTCAGAACGTGCATAGCAATGATAGGCGCTTATCTATCGTGGAATATTTTTATTCTTACTAACTTCAATGATTTGATATCACAATTTCTCCCTCAAGAAAGATTTTGGTGGATAATCTTAACACGTTGCCTCAAAATTTACAAGACTTTGCATGAGCCGACACTAAAAAAAATATTTTTTTTTTTTTTTTTTTTTTTTTTTTNACTATAAAGAAGAAACAAATGGTCACCGTCCCGAATCACACTTATATCATCAATTTCTGCATTATCGGCACTCATAACTTTTGTGGCCATTTTCCCTCCAAACTTTTCCCCTGCACCGAACAAGCAGTAGTAGTTGCAATCAATCAATATCTATTTTAGCTACGTAATTTCAACGTGCTATCAGAATCATAACATACCTGCAATTGTGCATAGCTCTTCTACTGAACCCGGGAGAAGCATTAACTTCCCATATTGACTCTCAACCTTACTTCCATCTCGAGACTGCACATGTACAGTAACCCTTTTCTTGATTTCTCTCGAATCATTCAAATAAGAGCTAATCGCCAAAGTTTCCAAGGAGTCGAGCTCATCAAACTCAATTCGATGTTCGTCTAAACTTCCCACGTTCCCGTTTCTTCGCTTTCCCATTTCCCCTACTCGTTCAATAACATCATCATCATCTTCACAACGGTTTTCATTTCTCTTTAGCTCACCGTCACTCCAAATACCGCCCGTTCGTTCATATTCCTTCCTTTTTTACCAATAATCAAAAAAAAAAAATTAGAAAATTAAAAAGAAAAATAAAAAATTATACATAAAAAAAAAAAAAAAAATTATACCATGAAAAAATTATTCATTATAATATTCCCATCTTCTAAATTTGATTGGATAATATACAACAAAGAATCTCTCTTGAGCCTTAATATTTGAGAAAGCTTTGAGGTTTGAACTTTGAAAGGTTGAGGCTTTTCACATAACACTCCAAATTCTCCAAACATTTCTCCACCTATTGCTCTTCCAATAACCTATAGAATCATATGATAAAATAAAACTTTAATATATGCATTGAATAAACATGAACAAAACCATAGGTTATAAATAATATAAATTTTATTACATACTTTATCATGGCCTTCAATGTTCGATATTAGATCCTGCATTTATGTCTCGTAACGTTAGCAAAATGGCAAATATCGTAATTTTCAAACGAGAATTAAAGGGTTTTTTTTTATTGCTTACCACGCTGCCCGAGACCAATATATAGAGATCGGTTTGAGCTTCGTTTTGGAGTATGATATCTTCCTTAGGTGGGAAATACTCGGCCTCCACATCTGATACCTTAATATGCAAGAATTGATACTTACTGTCTGTAATATACGTGTATTGATTTTCATACATTCGTCATCATTAACATTAATCGGGGTTGTGTCCTAGGAAAATCGTCATCATAATACAACATGACATTTAAAACATGTATTTCATCTTACATCGTCATGTTATCATGCTTCGTCATCATCATCATACAATGTCATCAAATAACATATCATAATCAGCGTATAACATCATAAGACATCATCATATAACTCATTCACATCATCATATATCATACATCATACGTCATCATCAAAGCATCATATATATAAAGCATAAATGACACGTGCAGGGGTCTAGACCCAAGAGGAGTTATATTAAGGAAACCTCATCATCTTACATCGTCATATTATCATGCATTGTCATCATCATACAACGTCATCAAACGTCATCAAATAACACATCATGATCATCGTAAAACATCATAAGACATCATCATATAATTCATCAACGCCATCATACGTTATCATCAAAGCATCATAAGTATAAAGCATGAATGACACGTGCAAAGGCCTAGACCCAAGAGGAGTTATATTAAAGAAACTCTATCATCTTACATCGTCATGTTATCATGCATCATCATCATCATACAACGTCATCAAATAACACATCATAATCATCGTAAAACATCCTAAGACATCATCATATAACTCATTCACGTCATCATACGTCACACGTCATCATACGTCACACATCATCATCAAAACATCATAAGTATAAAGCATAAATGACACGTGCAGAAACGACATGAAGGGTTTGAGAATGATTACCAATTGGAAAAGAAAGTCATCAGAAACGCCTTTAAAAAGGTAAGCTTTGTGAAGAATTGGGTAGAAGAGATAATGAGCAATGGAAGCTCTAATCGCTTTCGGAAGCTCATTCAACGTCTCTTGTTGCTTCAATCCCTCCGTCTTGAACTTGAGACATATATGCGATAACATCTGGTCTCGTATCCCATTCGGTAATTGGTTTCTCGACGCAAACTCCGTCGCAGCTCGTACCGAATCCCTCTACAAAGAAATCAGTGTTACAGGTCATTTCTCATTTCTCGTTTCTCATTCTTCATTTAAACAAGACGATACATACAAAATTTTGGGTCCGACTAGTCCGATGAACGACGAGATTCGTCATGTTACCGATGAGATAAGAAGTCAAGCCCAAATTGAAGAGCATGTAAAAGATATCAAACAACATTTCTTGAGGGTTTTCAGCATGGAGATCGCCATAGCCAGTGGTTGTTAAGGTGGTAATGGACCAATAAATTGAAGTAACGTAGAGGTTCCAAAGGCTATCTTCCTTAAAATTAGGGTTAGCTGCACCAATCCATGTTCGTTTTGGGACAGGATATTTGTCGGCTATAACAAAATTAAAGCACCCAGCACAGTGTACTGCAAATAATGTAACCTGTAATATGCATTAAACCAATGATTAGCATAAACTTTGGGTTAATTATGGAGAAAAACTATGATTAGTACTTACAGAAATGAGCTTTGTGCAACGGACCCAGAAATAATTTAACCTGATGTCCTTTTCTAGCCTGGAAAATAACCCAACAAACGGGTTAGCTCGAGCTTGGTCGGAGCTAGGTTAGAGTCTTACGTTGGCTACGTAAGGAGAAGGTTATAGGTATATAAGTAAAGATAGTATCTCTATAGATTTGATGTTCTTAACCTGTGAGAGCTTATCATTCTCTGTGAGATGTCACGTCGTTCGAGAGGGGAACGAAACATTGTTTATAAAGGTGTGGAAATCTCTCCCTAGTAGACGCGTTTTAAAAACCTCCCACGAAAGAGACGACCTAAAGAGGACATTATCTGCTAGCGGTGGGCTTGACTGTTACATTCTTAACGAGCCGTATCAAATTCATGCTCTTATTTGTCTATCTTGTAGTATTGAACAAAGAAGTTGTGAGGTTTGTTCAACTCGAAGGTCTAGACTAGAGATATCCATTTGATCGTTGGGACAGGGAGTGGGTGGAGACGGGGACTACATTCCCCGATCCTATACCGATCCACTTCTACATAAATATATATTTATTAGAATATTTTACATTTTTTAATAAAAACTTCATTAAAAAAAAATAATAATAATAATTCATTAAACTTTTTTTGAAAGGGATATTTAAAAAATGGGAAAAACTCGTCTTCACCCGTTAACATGCCCCGATCTTTTAAAATAATAAATGAAAATTTTTGCACGATGGGAATGACAAAGACTTCCCGTCCCTACTTTGTCCACTAACATCTCTAATACTCACTGCTATCAGATATTATCTTATTTGAGTTTCATTTTCCAGTTTCCCCTAAAAGTTTTTAAAACTCGTCAGCCAGTGAAAGGTTTCCACATCCTTATAAAGAATGTTTCATTCTCTTCTCCACCCGAGGTAGGATCTCACAGTCTTAGTAACGATTTGTGATAGAGCTATATTAAACCGACAACAAAGTCAAGAACTTATGTTTAAAATAGACAATATCGTATCATTATCATTGTAGAAGTTTAGAAAGAAAAGAGAAACCTCGCAAAGAAAGAGCTGACCCGACGGAGCCGCCATAGCCGGAGCATGTTCAAAAGCTTGAACCCAGCCTCCCCAGTTCGGTTCGTGAGCAAGAAACTGATCCACTGTAATGGTGCAGTCGAACAAACATCCAAAACAAACCAAGTAGACAAATACCTAAAAAAAAAAATAATAATAATAATAAAATAAAATAAATAATAATAATAATAATAATGCTGTTTTTGTGGATCGAACCTGAGTGCTATTTTTTTGTGGGCGTGGACGAGAACATAGGATTGACCATCGAGATATGCGACAAAGAATGTTAAAACGATGTCGGCGGCGAAAAACACGTTGACAACGTTGTCAAAGATGAAAAGAGCATTTTGTTTGTAGGGAAGAAAGGCAAATTCAAATGGACATATCCAAGCTGAGTAGATCACTAGAATCACTACCCATATCTCCCATGCTCTGAAACACATAACAAATGCAAAACATTAGTAACTAAGATTATAATAATATACCGTAATTACCCTTTAATCGAGACTCGACTCCTTCTATAGAGTCCCTGTTCGATACTAAGTTAAAGGTATGACCCTGATACCATCGACTCGTTCTATAGAGTCCTTGTTTGATACTAAGTTAAACGAAACAACGAATCTCCTTAATGTTACGATATTATCTACTTTGAGTATAAGCTCTCGTGATTTTGCTTTTGGTTTTCTAGAAACTCTTGTACTGCAACACCTCAAGCTCGCCTCAACTAGTAGATATTGTCATTTTTTGGCTTTCCCTCGAGATTTTTAAAACGCGTATGCTAGGGAAAGATTTCCACGTCCTTATAAAGAATGTTTTGTTTTCCTCCACAACCGATATGGTTTTAAAACATGTCTGCTAGTGAGAGATTTCCACACCCTTATGAAGAATGTTTCGTTCTCATCCCGAACCGACGTGGGATCTCACATCTAATAGAGTCCCTATTCGACACTAAGTTAAAGGCATACCCTAATACCATGTTAGAAACAACAAACCTCCACAATTGTACGATATTATCCACTTTGAGCATAAGCTCTCGTGATTTTTCTTTTTGAGCTTTTGGTTTCTCAAAAACTCTCATATCAATAGAGATAGTGTTCCGGTGAGATCCAACCAAACATTCTTTATAAGGGTGTGAAAACCTCTCCCGACGCATTTTAAAAACTTTGAAAAGAAACCCAGAAGAAAAAAAACGTAAAGAGGACAATATCTATTAGCGGTGAGTTTAAACTATAGCGGTTCTCTATTAACGCATGATCGAATGATCACATGATCTTCCTCTTAATTAGCTAATGTGGGCGTCTAAATTCTCGACAAAACGAGTGATTTAGTTAAGAAAGGAAGCTAAAATCAATATAATTTACCGATAACAAGGGTTGAAAGGGGAAATGATGCGTTTAGGAAGGCTGGTAGAGTGGCTGATGGAGGCGCCAAGGGAAGGCAAGAGGTCAAAACTGCTTTGAAGGCCGCCATTGATTTGGACCTCGTCGGCGCAAAACCGCTTCAAGAACCGCCTCCGACAAGAACATCCCATTTTTTTGGTCGGAAAACCCACCGGAGAAATGGAAGCTGTTCACAGGAGGAAGAAGAAGAAGAAGCAGCAGTTAAATATCCGAGCTGGAAATAAAGAATTTTGAGGAAGTGGCAGACAAATTATAAAAACTCTTTTTTTATTTAATTAATTAATTAATTATTCAAATTATTTAAAAGAAAAAAGAAAATATATTGGACGGTTGAGATTGATTTTGAGAGGCATTGGTGGACACGTGTAAAAATGGTGGGTAGGATACAAGATATCAGCTCATGATTCTTTTTTTCCCTAACTTTCTGTACCTTTTTTTTTATGCCAGAGTATCATTTTAGTTGGCTATCATTAATCCATTTTTTTTTAATTATATAAATTTAAATTACAAATATATATATATATATATATATATATATATATATATATATATATATATGTGGG
>NC_036646.1:7148425-7157529 GCF_002806865.2 Cucurbita pepo subsp. pepo
TCCCCTTTTTTTTTTTTTTTGGAAAAAAAAGAAAAAAAAAATTCTCATTGACCATTAATAATGATTTTGAGAACTATTACTTTTTTTTCTTTTTTTATATAAAAAATTGGGTAAAAACACGACACTTCGATTAGTACACGTTTCCATCTCTCGCTTATCGAATAACTATTCAAAAGTCTGTATAGAGAAGGATTTTTTGTAGGGCTCGGTTCATTGTTATTGGCATAACAACAGGTATACCGTAGGTTGACCTAATCAAGTCTTCTCGTATTAGGGTTGACTCTCGTAGTTCTCCCTTTAATACTAATAGTAAATAGAAACTAAATTCTTTCATGATGATTTGAACTTACGTTACGTGTATAAGTTAATAACTCAAGTTACCTATTTTATCCATTAAAGTTTTAAATTTTATTGAGTGAATCAATTTAAACTTTAGATTTCAAAAGTTTCGTTAATACCTTTAAATTTTTTAAAAAAATTTAAAAATACCGCAGAAACTTAAAATATATATATATATATATTAATACTCTTAAACTTTTAACAATTTTTTTAAAAAGTACGGAGTTTATGAGATGTAACTAAATGATTTTACGTCTATATACTATCAGTAAAAAAAATATTATTATTTTAATAAAAAGTCAGGGGTATTATTGTCATTCTAAAAATTTCAAAGGTATTTTTCGTGAGATCTCGTATCGGTTGGAGAGGGGAACAAAACATCTCTCTAGTAGACGCGATTTAGGGACTGACAGCAATACATAACCGGTAAAAGCGGACAAATTTATGGGTACAGTAGAGATATTTTTTTAAAATTGAAGGGTACCATCGAAATTTTTGAAAGTTTAAGGGTTTATTTGAAGGCGACAAATGCATAGGGTAGGCCGTAGGGTTGACCGATTAGACTTTCTTTTTCCAAAATTCTGTTCACATTCTCTCAATTAATTTTTATTCTAACATCTGTGTCATCATTTTCATAATTTTCCACCATTTTCTTTTCAAAAATAAATATTTAAAACTTTTATTATATACTATTTATAAAAACACGTAATGGTAAATAATAATAATAAAAAAATAAAAAATATTAATCTTTTAATAAAAATATATATTTTCGATAAATAAATTAGAATTCAATAAAGTAATTTATAAATTAAAAAATATATTTTAAAAATCACTCATTAAATAGAATTTTGAGTCACGACAACTAGAAATTACTCATATTTTTACTAGTAGTAGGTTACTTGATTTTTTAATTTAATAATATTTTAATTAGTTATTTATTTAATTATTATGATTTTTATTTTGTTTATAATTTGATAAGTTTTTAATTAGTTGTTTATTTATTTATTACACTTCTTATTTTTATTTTGTTTATATAAGTTTAAAATTTAACGAAACTTAGATTATTTTAATTAATTTAATCTTATAATTAATGTGTATTTATTTAAAAATAGTAAAATGTATAAAAAAATTTAAATTATTGAAAAAAAATCAATCTAAAAAAGATATTTTTAACGCACAATTAATAAAATAAAAATATTTTTTAATTTTTGCATCTCAATAAATAAATAAATAAATATATATATATATATATATATATATATATATATATGGACGAAACCCTAAAATTGGGGGTTTGGGTTAGGGGGAAAGGGAAAGGAAGGGACCAAAATATTCTCTCCACCCAAAAATGCAAAATACTTTTTTTATAATTATTTTCAAAAGAAAAAAAAATCATATTTTTTTTATTTATAATTATGGCCCATCATTTTTATTTATTTGTGGTTCACACTCCCTAACCTTTTTTTTATTTATTTATTTATTTATTTATTTTATTTTATTTATTTATTTATTTTTATTTTTATTTTTTTCTCCATATTTCATGATTTGACTACTAGCAAATATGGAGCTAAACCTTGATTCCCTTGCCCAAGGCCAAGGGCATAGAATCGTATCATTAATTCTCTTTTCCTTTTTCTCCACGAGTAACGGGTGGCAGAATTCGTTGTCAAATTTACAAGTTTTTTACGAAAAAGATAAAATAAAATAATTTATAAACATCTGAGATTCCAGGAGAACAAAACGTTTTTTTACTGGTCAAAGAAGACAATATCTGCCCGTAGTGGGCTTGGACTGTTACAAATGCTATCAGAGGCAGACATTAGGCGGTGTGCCAAGCGAGGACATTGACCCCAAGGGAGTGGATTCTGAGATATCATATCAGTTAGAGAGGGGAGCGAAGTAGGGTGTGGAACTCTCTCCCAGTAGACGTATTTTAAAACCTTGAGAGGAAATGCAAATACGAAAGTCCAAAGAGAACAATATATGCTACAGTGGACTTGAACTGTTACCGAATATGGCACTTTTTCCATATATCCGCTTATTATTGACACAATATATCATTCATATATACTTCATAAAATACACCATCCAGAGCCTCCAATAACATTCACCGACGCAAAAATAGAAGTTTTGAGTGGCACCTTTTTTGTTGAAGGTTATTCCAGTTTTCCCGAGAGTACGATATGGGTTATTTCAGTGCTATAGCGCTTGATACATCAACATTAACTCGAAGTATTTTCTCTTCCCCTTCCTACCCTAAAAGACAAGGGGTACCCTACGTCCTTAAACTAATAACCATCGTTTGACTGATATAATACTATATGTAACTGTTAGACCTAAAATCAAAACACATCACTAACATACCGTTATTATCTTAATCCTCAGTTTTTAGTTAAACCGTTTTAAATTAGAATTCTTTTTAGATTACGGGTGTTTTTGAACGATTAAATAATACTAATATTTATATAGTTTTTTAAAAAAATAATAATGTCATATTTATTTTAATTAATTTGTGGATGAGGTTGGAGCCTAATCTTTTTTAAGCATATGCTTATTATATTTATTTATGATGGAGACTTGATATCTAAGCCAATATGAAATTTAACATCAATTCCTTTAAATAAAAATAAATATTTTTTTTAAATGGAAAATAAAAAAATGTTATCATATTCTATTTGAATTTTGTTATTATTATTTTTTTTTCAAAAATAAAAATAAAAAATAAACCTATAATTTTATTTGTGGTTGAGATATATGATGTAGACTAGAAGCCAATATTAAACTGAAAATTGATTCCTTTAGGCTAAGGTGAAGAATAAAAATAAATATTTATTATTTTTAATCCATAATTATAAATATAGTGATTATAGTTTTATTTATTTATTTATTTTGTGGAATATATATTCTTTGACCAATTGGATAAGTATTTGATTTTTTAAAATTAATTTTATAAATATTTTTTTTTTTCATTTAATATCTTCTTTTTATAAATATTTGTAAGAAAATTAAAAGAAAAATGACCATTAATTCTTGATTTTAAAAATTATTTCTGAAAAAAGATAAAGAATTCAGTAGAAAATAAAAATAAAATTGTTATTTTCACTTTAGCTAAAAAAAATATTTAGTACCGAGAAAAATTAATATGTTTTATAGAATAAAAAATAATTAAATATAATTATTTCTTAAATTTTTAATGCAAGTTATTTTATGATTATGATTAGATAAAATCTTGATAAATATAGTTTTGAAAATATAAAACAAAATAAATTATAGTTTTCAAAATTTTGTTTTTATTTTTATTTTTATAATTTGGTCAAAGAATTCAAATATTTAATTTTTTTTTTTTTACGTTAGAAAGAAAATTAAACCAACGTAAAAATTAAATATTTCATAATTATAACGATCCATGTCTAGAATCTGGATTCAAATTTTTAATTAATGAAAAAATTGAAATGGTAATAAGAAATGAAATGAAATTTATTAGGTTTAATTAAAACGTGCTTTACCTCTAGCCTATAATTATAATTTTATCGATTTCTAAAATGTTAAACGATACGTACATGTGGAGTTTCGAAACCCTAGCCTCTTCATTGAGGTTATAAGGGTCGATCTTAAATGACTTTTTTGAGTATTGCTTAAAACGTTTAAAGCCATAAAGTCTTATGCACATTTGACGACCACTCAAACATGATCACGTTACCTACTTATCTTGGAGAATCGCTAATAAGAGCAAAAACTATCTGTATATAAACAAACACGAGTCTTTTTGGCATGTTCTGTCCTCACTCAAACTTTTTCGAACTAAGGAAATTTTTAGGAGGTCGCTAACATAAGATTGCTCGAAACTAGACACGCTTCACTTTCGAGTTTATAAAATCAAGTCACCGAAAAAAAAAAGTGAAATTTGTGAGTATAAACAGTAACTATCGAGCGGAGTCCTAATTCATTCATGTTTCTTTACTTTATTCGGACATCACAACAAAAGATCGATAACTAACATTGGGTTTCTATGGATTGATCTTTTTGTTGTATTTTTATAAATATGTATTAATATTAATTTTTTATAGCAATGACAAGAGACAGCATTATTGCATAATCGTACTGTCTCCAAGAAAGAGCGGGGGATTTTGACATACAACGAGCATGGATTATTGCATCAGAATTTCAATGAATATCATCATGCTATTTAGGACAACTTTGTTTTTTTTCCATTTTTATGCAAATATCATCCACCACTTTATAGCATAGAGAAATTATTGGGTTATGATTCAAACCCTTTTTTTCTTTAATTGAACATAATCCTACCGATAGAGCGTATACTCGTAAACATACCACTAATAGTTCGGACTCTATGCTAACATCCAATCCATTTAAGATTTTTATCGACCTGAGTGTAACTCAATTGGTTTAAAAAGCTATTAAAAATTCATTTAGGATTTTCAACCGAAGTCCAAACCCTTATGAGCAATGCTGAGAATAGTGAATTTGTATCAGCTCAAGCTCGCCGCTAGCAGATATTGTTCTTTTTAGGCTTTCCCTTTCGGACTTCCCCTTTTAAAACACTTAGAGAGAGGTTTTCATATCCTTATAAAGAATGCTTCGTTCCTCTCTCCAACCGATGTGGGATCTCATAATTCATCCCCATTCAGGACTAGCGAGGACGCTGGCGCTTGTTCCCCTCTCCAATCGATGTGTGATCTCACAATCCACCCCCTTTCAGGGCCTAGCGTCCTCGCTGGCACTCGTTTCCTCTCCAATCAATGTGAGATCTCACAATCCACCCCTTCGAGGCTCAGCGTCCTCTCGATGTGGGATCTTACAATCACGCCCTTCAGGGTTCAACGTCCTTTCGATGTGGGATCTCACAATACACCCCCTCTGGGGCTCAGCGTCCTCTCGATGTGGGATCTCACAATACACCCCCTTCAGGGTTCAACGTCCTCTTGATGTGGGATCTCACAATCCACCCCTTCGAGGCTCAGCATCCCTTGCTGGCACGGACACCACTTCTGTCAAAATTAAGAACGTGAAATCTCACATAATTAAACAAAAAAAAGCATACGAAAGTAACGGCCCTAACATTTCATATCTAGTTTCATTCATCTCAAGAGGAAGAAGAAAAGGATAGAAACATTCAAATTACAATGCACAAAACAAGGACAACAAAAAGCTAAGAGAAGTTTTGCTTTCACTATTGAGAAAGAACAACCAAAACCTAAAAGGGGTCTTATCCTCTTGCTTGTGGGGTTGGTAGGCCTCTGTGGGGAAGCCTGCCCTTAGTGCTAATATTGTGGATGATATAATGATCAGATATGCAGACCACAAAATCGAATACCAAGTACCTTACGCGTGCTTCTCGGCGTTTAGACATCTAATTTGCACTGTGTAGCAAAAAGTTGGCACCCCATTTGCTGTGAGAAAGTGAGCTTTGGAGCTACCCTTTGATATCGATATCTTTACGTGATTATTCTTCGGGACTATGAGTATATAGAAGCCAGAATCAACGACCCGACACCTTTATACTTAGTCTGATCAAAGTCATTACTACATGTATGCTAATAGAACCAAAAGAAATACTTTATTTGGGATCCTAATGAAAAACATCATAAAACATATAAACACACTGAAATATAAAATAATTTAAAGAATCTCGTAATACAATCTCATTAAAAAAAAAAAAAAGAATGAAATAACATAAATGCAAAAGCTAGACTGACTTCGACCCATTACACATTCAACAAACAATACGTCACCCACCTTACCTATTCTTCAAGAAAAAAGATTAAACATTAAAAATGCTCCGTAAGTGATCCCACGATAAGAGTCTGAATATGCAATCAAATGAGAAATAACTATAGTGGGACTTAATAATACATCGTCCCATGTGCATCATGTATACAAAACCAAACATATATCACTCTCAAGAACCCTAAGTCTTTCTGCCTCTATTTCATGTATAGATGTGCATCACTATGCATTAAATAGATGAACGTCCGTTCATCTCAGAAACGACGATAGGGAGCTTGGTTAAAACGGGGGATTCTTATTCAAAATCTCAATTTCTTTCACCCGCTTTTCACTCTTAGCTCCAATTCCTACCCTTGGCGAGCATCAGTCGTCCTTAAAGATACCTGCAGGCACAAACTCGGTGAAAACAGAGTATGGCCTAGAGTATTTTTTGGCAACCCAAAACTCGGGGTTTGGGATGATAATTGAACTTATTTTTCGATTCCATGGAAACCAATTTTAGGCACATTGACTCGTCCGGGACATAGGACAAGCATCACATCCTCTATTTCCTAAATGAAATGAATCAGAAAAATCCTAGTCTGTGGGTAACTTGCGAATGTGGCCTGTGTTGAAGCTCAAGCTAACAAGCCACTAAAACCATACAAAAACAATGGTCAAGGTAACCCTAATCTCACTCCAACTCAAGCTTTTGTTTTAGCAAAAACCCTTAAATCAAACTAATTAACACTTCCTTATATAAAATTTGGATCAACCAAAGGATAAGACTAGAATTAAATTATCTCTTACGATCGAAAATCTAGAAACAAGATTTGGAACCTTGTTCTAAATTGAGTCACTCCACAATCTAATTTGATCAAGGCTTGATTGAATGGCTCGGGTGCAATTCTACCATAAGAATTGCTTGAAACTTAGAAATGGCAAATACGAGGCTCGAATTTCGAAGGAAACGTCTCTCTGAATTACATTCATCAACGAATCTGAATTTTACATAACATATTGTGGGTATTTATAGTCTCTCGACAAAAGACGTGTGTGGACGGGATTTATTCCCGATCCCCTTTAATCTCCGATTTTTACATAATTTATAATATTAAAAATAGTTCTTTCTAATAAATGTTGATGTGCTTGAGTGGCTAATGCCACATGTTTGAAATCATTTGAGCTCTCCGCGCTTCGAATTCTGTTGTTGACATATTTTTTTAATCTTCTTGGCAATATGTCCATTTGGAACACCGTGATTCTTATCAGTTCCATTTGGAGTTTGGGCAAATGTAAAAAGAACAGAATGATTATGATCAGTAGCACGATGATGATTCATAATAAATGGACCTCCTTGCTTGGTTTCCAAATGGGTTCTATGTCATTTACCATATCATACTTTATTTTTGTCTCAGCTTAGAATCAATATGAAGAAATAAAATCAAGGCCATTCAAAAGGGGAATCATTAGTTTCAAAAAGAAACGTGGGAAGTATGCCATAAAAAAATTATTGATACCTCTCATCCCCTTCCACCATGGTCATCTCAACTGCATTTCTATCTCTGATATAATCATCACCACGAGAATGCCCTCCGCATAGTCCCTTTTGTGTCTCTCTCTCTTCGTTTCTTTTCCCTGCATGTTGAACACAATTTTTTTGTAGAAAACACTCGCTGTGAGATCCCACATCGGTTGGGGAGGAGAACAAAATACTCTTTATAAGAGTGTGGAGACCTCTCCCTAGCAAACGCATTTTAAAAACCTTGAAGAGAAAGCCCAAAATGGACAATATCTGCTAGCGGTGGACTTGAGCTGTTACACTCGCACTCCTTATTAATACCAATCGAGAATACATTAGAGGACACTTTGTAGAAACTACTGCAGCACTCTGTGCTTTGTATTTCTTGGGATGAAAACCTAAATAGGATGGAGGGGTATCTACAGTAGAGGCTAAACAATTTATTCCTAAAATATATAGATATTTTTATTTTAAAATACCTAAATCATTTTCCTAAAAGTAAATATTCAATAGGCTCGTACAATTATTGGGCTTGACCCTATTGAGCTAGTGATGGGTCCTAGACATACCTCGCTTCCTTGCTTTCATGTCTACCTTCATGAGAGTGAAGGTGCTTGTGGTTGTTGTTGATAGCTAATTTAATATTTTGCAAAATAACAGATAGAAATGGGACATTTTAAAATCCAGTAAGCAAAGAAGTCAGTCTAGGAACTGTGCCAAATAAAGTCATTCTCAGAAAACTATACCCACGGCCTAAAACCATAGATTTCTGCCTTTTGATTTAAAACTACCAAATGAGGACAGAACCTCGTTTGAAACACTTTATGTGCCACCAATCTTTGTATGTGTAACAGCCCAAATCCACCGCTAGCAGATATTATCCTTTTTGGGTTTTTCCTTTCGGGCTTCCTCTCAAGGTTTTTAAAACGCGTCTTTTAGAAAGAGGTTTCCACACCCTTATAAAGAATGTTTTGTTCTCCTCTCCAACTGATGTGGGATCTCACAATCCACCCCTTCGAGGCCCAGCGTCCTCGCTGACACTCATTTCTTCTCCAATCGATGTGGGATCCCCAATCCACCCCTCTTCGGGACCCATCGTCCTTGTTGGCACACCGCTTCGTGTCCACCCCTTTGGGGCTCAGTCTCCTCACTAGCACCTCTCCCGGTGTCTGGCTCTGATACCATTTGTAACAAGCCGAAGTCCACCGCTAGCAGATATTGTTCTCTTTGGACTTTTCCTTTTAGGCTTTCCCTCAAGGTTTTTAAAACACATCTATTAGGGAGAAGTTTCCACAACCTTATAAAGAATGTTTCATTCCCCTCTCCAACCGATGTAGGATCTCACGGTATGATTGGAATGGAAACTGATCCAGAACCATACAAACCAAGACTTGTCATAATGAGTTGATCTAATTTGACAACTTCTGTTGCTTTCTCTCACAAAAAAAAAAAAAAAAAAAAAAAAAAAAAAAAAAAAAAAAAAAAAAAAAAAAAAAAAAAAAAAAAAAAAAAAAAA
>NC_036646.1:7157744-7228212 GCF_002806865.2 Cucurbita pepo subsp. pepo
CATACCAAAAAAGTTTTAGTCAGACTAAAATGGGGATTGCAACGTGGCCCGATAATTGTAGACTTAAAAAGATGGGCAACAAAGAGGTGTATGGTGAGAATATTTGCTAAAACCAACACACCTATATGGTGGTGAAAGTTCTCTATTTATAATCATTTACGGAATCAAATAAATTACAAAAGAAATGGAAAGAGTAATAAATGGATACAAGATATTTGCCTAGATATTTGTCTATGATAAAAGGTCAAATATAATACCTATGGTAAACTGTAATGGAAGGCTAAATACCATACAAGATATTTGTGGGTCAAACATGATACCTATGGTAAACCGTAATGGAAGGCGAAATATCATACAAGATATTTATCTATAATAAAGGGTCAAATATGATACATATGGTACATAATTTAAGGCTAAATATCCTGCCAACGTCCATTTAGACCCTACAATAATCATAGCAAAAGTCCATTTAGACCAATGTGGCAGACACCACCCTAGAATGGATAAAACACCCCTTATACCCTTGAAATTCAGAAGCAATTTAACATCAATACTTCTTCCTTGAAGATGCCAAGTTTTGTCAATAAACATATGCTAAATAATTTTTAGAGGATGCCAAGTTCTCAGTAAATACTTTGCAAGAAGTATAAAAGTTCAACAGATGCAAGGCACAAATTTATTATAAAAATTGAATTAACTAAATATTGTCAAGCATTTGGGTGAGCAGTGCATCTTTAACTGGTACAAGAGAGATTGCAAAAAAATAAACAGAAGTTTAGGACGTACATATAAGAAAACAACAGAACATGTTATGCTTTAGCTTTTCCAGCCTGCAGAGATTGACTCCTCTGCTGTAACTTCAATATCTGGAAAACAGAAAACCAACAATAAGTAATCTTCAATAAATCGCCACTTGGGCCAATCATTTCCTCTTAACGATCAAACCTAATGTGTTCAATAAAGAACGTTTAAGGTGTTTAAGTCATGACTGGTAACTCGCATATCTATGGCTCGGTTATCTCAACTCTACTCAATCGTTCTATCCATAATCTTAAGAACTTGAAGTGAGTTCATGACTCAAGCTCTTTATTGAAATTCACCTCTCGTGTTGATACTATTGCTAAAGAGCCTCAAATACTTGGGTAAATCGTCCCCACACTTTCATTCTTATAGCTTTGCTACTTTTTGTTCAATTGGATAAGTTTATTGTAACTCTTTTGTATTGGGAAAGAAATATAAAAGATTAAAATGAATCTGAAAGAGGAAGAAACATGCAAGAATCATTTCTGTTCTCACAAAGAATTTCTCAATTTACCTATTGTTTTGAATCAAGTTCAGATTTCATTCTCTTATCAGAAGTTCAGATTTCATTTTCTTTGTTTTCAAACAATCATTTCTGGATCCTCCAACAAAACATGCAAGAATCATACACAAAATAAAAATGTTTTATTGCTTTTTGTTGAGGTCCTACAAATATCAGCCAAAGGGTTAAATTTAAGATCTATAGAGGTATGAGAAGAACATACAGCGTCTCTCTTGCTATTTTGCTTCTCTTCCAAATCTTGAAGGGCTGAATCCAGACGTTTCCTGAATTGTGTAAATATTATTGAATTAAACGCATGAAAATGGCGACTGGCATGAGAAAGCTATATTATCACTATCGTTAACGTATATGGAAGAAGAATGCCATAAATGATAAAGAACAAAATGCAAGGAAATAGATTTGAAAGATCGACTCTGCTTTCTTGTTTGATCTATATTTCCCTCTTTTCATTTATGCTCTTCCCTGTGTTCAACTCTCTCTCAACATCTCCATCTGGGAGGCAACAGTAGGAAGAAAAAATAGGTTGTTCCACCAGCTATTGAGAAAAAATGGTTGAACAGCCTTTCCCTCCATAAACCTGCATTATCAAAACCTTGAGGACCCTTCCTCCTAATAACCTTTCCTTTGCAGAAAGGCTATCTCCAACCAATTTACGTCTCTTTGTTCAGAAAGAAAAAGATACAGGCAGTAGAGAAAAGATGTGAAATATTTTTGTAGCCATAGTATTTTTCTTTTTATATTCGGAGCATTATCTTTCAAAAACGTCCTTCGACACAAGTTTTCGCTACCCACCTCTACCTTGTAACCTTTTTGTTGTTTAGAACTCAAGTCGTTATAGTCGAAACAAAATGGAGTAAAAAATACCTAACAAAATGACATGGCAGCTGAATTGTCATCATGGACCAATCAAACTATCAAACTATGACGCATGAAGTTTTGGAAGGTGACTATTTCAAATTAAGTCATGATTTGAGCAACTCCTGTTCCTATTTAAACACACTTTCTTCTCTTTACTCACAAACAATTCTTCTACAATTCTTAATCCTCTCTCTTACTAAAATCCCTATTGTTGCTCTTCCCTAGCTTCCAATTTCTGATACACAATTCTTCTACACTTTTAATCCTCTCTCTTTCTAAAATCCGTATGGTTGCTCTTCCCAAGCTTCCAATTTCAGGATATTGTTGTGAGTACTTAAATTGTTAATCTACTATTGAGAGAGTTGTGGTCCATTCTTCAAAAATTCCAACATTTGAACTGGTTTGGTTCTAAGTTCTGGAAATGATTGAGTTTGCTCTTCAACTCGTAAAATGAGCAGTATTACGGTTTTGTCTGATTCGAGGAAAGAGTCGAGAAAGTTTTTATTCAAATTCCCAAAAGGCACTTAGACAGTGGAGTAGGTCGAATTTGACTGAACTACTCTAAAATTACAATGTTACTTTCTCCAACTTTATCTCCCTTAATTTTGAAATTATTATTGTGATTTGTTAGTTTTGTTTTTAATTGTTTATTATCTTAAATTGAATTATTTATACACTTGTCGTATTAATTGTGACATTCAATTGATAAAAGTTTGAAAATAAAAAATAAAATAAAATAATTTAAATAACTTATTGTCCAAACCCTATTCATCCTAATCCAACAATTGGTATTAAAGCAAGTTGCTCAATTTCTTTTCATAAACTTTATTGTTCGAGTATATGGCAAACCTACGAGTTAATAACGGCATTATTAAAGGATAATCTATCTCTCGACCTCCTTATTTTGATGGGCCAAATTCTACTGAATGGAAGGCTAGAATGAAAATTTATTTGCAATTAGTTGATTATCATTTATGGTTAAATGTTAGTAAAGGTCCTTACATTCCAATGAAAATTGTTAATAACATTGAAGTACCTAAATTAGGAGAGGTATTTGATGAGCATGATATCCTTTAATGTTAGTGCTATAAATTGTTTTTATTGTGCCTTGAGTAACGATGAATTTAACCGAATGTCTGTGTTCTTCTACAAGTTAAAAGATACAAAAATTAACATGTTAGTCCATAATTATGAACTATTCAAAATGGATGTAAATAAATATATTGTTGATATGTTCACTAGATTTACTTACTAATATTATAAGCAATTCAAAAGGTAAAGGATCTCATAAATACTTTCTTTGAAGAAACTCATTTTCGAAATTTTGTGGAATCCTTTACATTTTCGAAGGTAGAATATACTTTGCCAAGATTTTTTAAAGTATTTATAATATTAGTAAATCTAGTAAACATATCAACCATAGACTCATTTACCTCCATTTAAAATAGTTCATAAGTATGGACTAACATGCTAATTAACTTGATTTGTTCCCTCCGGAGTTACTTTGAAAGTTCTCCAAATTTCATTTGCAGAAGAACACAAACACTTTATTAAATTCATCACTACTTAAAGCACAATAAAAACAATTTATAGCACTAGCATTAAAGGAACATTTTTTCATATCATGCTCATCAAATTCTTCTAATTTAGACACTTCAATATTATTAACAATTTTCATTAGAATGTAAGATATTTGCAAACATTTAACCATAAATGATAATCAACTGATTGCAAATAAATTTTCATTCTAGCCTTCTAATAAGTATAATTTGACTCAATAAGTTCTTATCTCCTCTCAAACCAAAAGAAAAAAAGATTCCCTATCTTGTTTTCTCACCAAGTTGGGACAGAGACCTATATCTAGGAAGATGGTCAACATTTGGAAAGGCTTGTATCCGTGTAAGAGATTAAAACAGCCAATAAACTTGAAACTTACAAAGCTCCAGGCCCAGATAGTCACTCTTCTGAATTTTTAAATAAGTGTTGGAATATTTACCAAAAAATAATCTGCTTGAGGTGCTTCAGAAGTTCCTTGAGCCGGATGTTCTTACCTTTTACATTAATCAGACTTCTTTTAGTCTGATTCCAAAGAAAGAGAGGGTTTCTCAAAGTATCTAACATCATCCCATCAATTTGGTAAAAGTAGACTTTACAAAATGTTCCAATGTGCTTCTGAACAAGCTGAAAGATGGAATGGAATAGTTGATTCCATTTACTTGACAACAAAATGTTCCTAATCGTCAAATAGTTGATTCCATTTACTTGACAGCAAGATAGTGGATAACTATAAAGAGAGGAAGAAAAAGGGTGGAGTATGAAGCTTTTTTTAGTAAAACAAAGATGGAATACGATAGGTTCAGGTGCAGGAGAGAAGCCGCTCGACCAATAGTTGTAGAGGTTCATGAGCTTCTCTCTCTTTCCTTCCGGCCTGATTCCGGGTGAAGTAACTAATTCATTTACTCTTTATTGTCTTGCTTCAGTCTAATTCTTCTTGAGTTGAGTCTTTCCCTTTATTCAACAAAGACTGTAAACTCTTCTTATTCACCGAGCAAAAGCTGCTAATTCATTTACTCAGTCAAAGGAGCCGGAGTTCAGGATCGTTAATCTTGAGTCTTTCTTTCCCTTGTTCAAGAGTGAAACAGCCCTTTTTACCGGAAAAGTAAGTAGACATGGAACTTGAAGCTTTGATCTCAAGGAGAGAAGTAGATATTTTAACTGCTAAACTATGCTCATGCTGGTAAGTGGGTAGGTGAATTATGAGGATTCCGACTTTGAAAAAACTCGATACATGATAGATCAAGATTTTCACGAGGTTCGTTCTTATAAAGAAAGACTTTCTTGAAGACATGCTTGCATCTCCCACATTTTACTTTCCATCTTCCTAAACAATAAAATAAGCCTCTAGGTCTTATCAAGCCTGTGAAGTAGTGTAGTCTAAGAGGATAAAAAGAGAACTCTCTCCAAGAATCAATACATCTTTATCGTGATTGAAAAGTTAGATGTTATAACTGCTATGCTAAGCTATGTTCATAAGGCAAATGGGGAGGTGAGTTATGAAGATTAACTTTTAAAAAGCTCAATACATTATTTTCTCAAGGTTCTTGCAAGGAAAGACTTTGGCCCCAAATGGAAATCTTGGAGGCATGTCTGCATCTCCCACATTTTGTTTTCCATTTTCCTTGACAATAAAATAAGCTTGTAGGACTTATCAAGCCTGTAAAGCGGTGTAGCCTAAGAGGGTACGAAGAGCTATCTCTCCAAGAATCAATCAAACAGTTATTATAAATGAAAAGTCAAGAATACAAGAGAGGCAATTCTCTATTTATAGAGAATTGGAAAAGCAAACAAATCTGAATCATAATTATACAAGGAATTAATCAAACAAACTAATCCTCATCCTAATTAACCAAACAAATTAATCCTCATTTTAATTAACTACGGAATTAACTAAACAATCTAATCATAATCCTACTTAACCATGAAATTAACAAAAATATTTAATTAACCACTAATTCTCCTTCATCATATTCTATCTCTCCCAAAAGTTACGCACCTACTGCATCAATTTTCCTTCCTTCTTCACAATAGAATTTCAGTCGAGGTTCTTTAGATTCCTATTGCACAATTACATAGTTTCGAGCAATTTCTATTTTGTTTGTTTCATCACCTTCGCTTCACACGATTGAATGTTTTTCACCTTCCTTTGTTACACATGGAATTTTGAAATAATTGCATGATAACTTCGGTCGAGCAAGTTCTCACACGTATTGAACTTTTTGATTACATGGATCAAAATTGCTAAACATTTTATCCAAAATTTGATAGATTTCGACCACCCCGTTCTTGATTCCCCCCAAGGCTTCACAATCTATGTAGAGATTTAGGTGTGTCCTTGAATAATTTTTTACCTCCATTGGCCATGATCCAAATCCTAAAGTGGATTTAGTGGCTTTGAACTGTCTTCTTGTGTAGCAAAATTTCATTCTTGAATATTCTTCCCTGTTTCTTGAAAAGGGAATACTCTGAAAGAAACCTCTTGTATATAAATGTGAGTTGTTGAACAACAAGCACAACTCACAAAACTCCCTCTTGTGATCAGCATCAACAGGAGTTTTTCAATCCTCCCCGGACGACAGCCATTATTGGCTCAAATGATTGTTCTGATTCTAATTTGGTGTAACCTAAGAAGATAAATTCTCTCCATAAAACAATCAAATATTTATTAAGAATAAAAAGTTAGGAATACAAGAGGGGCTTATGGAGAATTGGAAAACAAACTAATCATAATCCTAATTAAACAACGAATTCACCAAACAAACTTATCATAATCCTAATTAACCAAGAAATCAGACGACTAATCTTGATCTTAATTAACCAAGGAATTAACCAAACAAACTAATCTTAATCTTAATCTTAATTTTAATTAACCAAGGAATTAACCAAACAAACTAATCATAATCATAATCATAATTAACCAAGGAATTAACCACTAATCCTGCTACATCATAAAGGCTGTAAACAAGGTGTTTCTCTTGCCCCATTACTTTTCACAATCATAGCTAAATGTTTCAAATAGTATGCCTGACAAGGGCTTACGAGTTTCAACACATACAGAGTCATAATACAATCAACTACGGCTAAGTTAGAATCGTCCAAAAGCTAAAAAAACCACCTCATTTAAAACAAAGTAACAACTTGATAACCTAGAGACATAAGAGAAATGTAAAATGAAGAAGACACTTTGAAAAAAATCACATCGAGTAATTAGTTTAATGATGGTTTTCAAATGATTGGTATTACTGTATTAGAGTCACTACTATCCATGACCTTTGAAAAAAATCACATCGAGTAATTAGTTTAATGATGGTTTTCAAATGATTGGTATTACTGTATTAGAGTCACTACTATCCATGACCTAAAAAACCAAAAAGGAAAAAATAATGAAAAATAAAACATACAATTCTGCAGAGATGTAATCAATTCTCTTGCGCACGTTTGCATTTGCTTCTGCCAGATCCTGCTTCACGAGCACTGGACCAATCAGTTTAAATACATTTGCGTCATCTCTGAGTAGATCCAATTCCTGTATGTAAGCAGACAAGAAAAGAAAGAAAAAAAAGGTTCACACCTTGTAGCAAAGAATTATGCTGATAAAAAAAATGTCCACCGATATGAATGCTTCAAATTCTTATTGTACACCAGATTTTTTCACTTGATTTGAAACATAGTCCATTATAACACATGAATGTTTGAGTTGAAACCAGGAAGGGAAAATTCTATAAAATCAATTCTGTTATTTTGCAACACTTCTTCACAGATAGAAATACTCAAGTCACCAAAACTATGCACGAATATATACTTGAAAACACGATAAAGACAAGTGAAAGGAATGGCAAAACCTTGAGGACGAGCTCGTTCTCACCAAGTTGAATAGTGTATTTCTTCCTCACTTGGTGATTCTTCGCAATATCTGAAGAATCGATCACCATGTAAGGCTTTTTGGCAAGTAAATAGTTAATATTGAATCCAGATAGAACAATCGACACAGCATTTGATTAAAACATTGATGTTTCCATAAATCTTGCTGATCGTATGAACAGGAAGTAAACGAGAATCGATTAGAGGCTCACCTTTTTGTAGCTTGCTGAGATCGTTGGCTTTCGTCTCCAACTCGCGCTGTAGCTCTCGAAGAACGCTTGTGGAACTCATACTGACCGAATCGTCGACTTCCTTCGCTACCTACGCGCGGAAATCTGTTGGGAGATTCGAAGACGAGGTTAAATTAACATATATATAGCTTTGAATTTTGATCCCTGCGTTTATTTATTTGTTATTCAAAGAAAATCCTAATTTCATCCTAAATTTACGCTCGAAAAAAAATAACGTGAAATTATTTAAATTTTTAAAAATATATTTAATTTTAAAATAAAAATAAAAATAAAAAATACTTGGTTTTAGTTGAAATTTTGTTTAAAAAATCTTTAAACTTTTAAAAATAAATAAATAATAGTAATTTTTTAATAAAAAAATACATTTATGATTAGTACCTGTTTCAAAAATATTCGTGAAAGAGTAACATTAAAATATAAAATAATCTATAAGATACCAATACAGTTTCATTTTTTACCGTAAAAACTTTTTTTTAACTTATTTTATAAAGGTTAAAAGCGTTAATGTTGTTAGATAAAACCTGAGTTTTTCTTATTTAGATTCGCTCTGATTGAATACGTCCGTTTCACCCTTTGACAAACATGTCGAATGGATCACCATTCTCTCTCTTTCTTATTTTACCAGTTTTATTTTCTTCCAACAACTTCCCGTCAACGATTTTCTCTCGTGGANTTACTTTTTAAATTTTATACTTTTTTTTTAGTTGAGATCATTCTTCTCCTTCTACCACTGTCTCCCATCTAGATTGTTTTTCACTTTGATCGTAATCGTGAAATCTCACATTTGTTGGAGAAAATAACTAAATATTCAGTGTAAAAACCTCTCTCTGTACGTGTTTTAAAATCGTGAGGCTGATAAATATACATAACTGGCCAATGCAGACAATATTTGTCGGTAGTAATCTTATACTGTTGTTACAGTGTTCACTTCCTTCTTTATTACTCTGTATTCGAGGATATCAAGACTAGCTTCTTCATTTTTTTTTCCAACCAATCCCATAACTTACTTTAAATAAATAAATAAATAAATAAATAAAATATATATATATATATATATATATATATATATATATAAAAAAGGCGCTTACACTTAGACAATGGTTCATCGAGTCTATATGTTTTAGATTCTTTACTTGTCCTTAGTAACGCACACTAAAAACATGTTTTGTCAGAGTAACACTAACATTTAGCACATGTAATGCTTAATTTACTGCTTATAGCTATAAATTATTTTCAACTCGTTTATCTAATAATTTACTTCTAACATGTTCGCGATTGTTCTATTACTATGCTCAATTGTTCCATTTGATCGAGGGAGTGTAACATGTAGTGAGCTGCCTGTTAATACCATTAATTTTACAAAAAAAAAAAACATTGAACTTATAAGCGGGGAGCTCTTCACTCCTGTTCGTGTGCATCAACAAATAAATTATTTCGTCTATTTCTCAACAAAAAATTTATAATTATCGAAAACGGTAAAAAATATCTCTTCTTGATAGTCCACAAATGTGAGCATATTCCAACATTGTTTATGATTGTAACGACCGAGGCCCACCGTTACTAGATATTGTCTTATTTGGGCTTTCCCTTTCGGGCTTGCCCTCAAAGGTTTAAAACGTGTAGGGGAAGGTTTCCACACCCTTATAAATTGTGGTTTGTTCTCCTCCTTAACCAATGTGGGACATCACAATGATGCTCTACGTAAACTCGTCATTGTAATCACCCACCGTACAATCCGTGTATAGACTTTGGCAAACCTCCCGCCACTTCCTTATATTACAACATTTTAGTTTATCAATGAATATATTATGAATAATTATAAAGGACGGGAATAAGAAAGGCTTTTCAGCTGTTCTAAAAAAAATCCGAACCTAACAAATTATTCATGGAGAACTTTCCTCTTGATCTAAAAAAAATAATAGAGAATTTAACCGAGATTGAAATAAGAGGTAAGGGCAGAGATAAGAAAGGCTTTTTCAGCGGTTCCCATAAACATTTTTAAATTTAATTTCATATAAATTTTGATTTTTTATATTAAAATCAATGAGTGAATTGAAATTTCTAGGGGCAAAAAATTGAATTTTCTAAAAAAACACTGATTTATTTATTATTATTATTATTTTTTGTTGCATCCAAGAAAAATGTTATTATTTGTGAAATTCCTACTCGACCATTTATGGGCCGTATATATTAGGCATAAATGGTGGGGGTATTTCGGTAAATCAACTCTCAGCTAAAAGGCCCAACAGGAAAAGCCCTAATTCTCCCGTCATATAAATTTTGGCTGACAGTCGTTTACCCTTCTTCTCGCACGAAGGATTTCTGCAGGCGGCAAAATCTCGCTAGAGCTCCACAAACCGGAAGATACTTCCTTCATCTGTTGGAAAACATGGTGAGTAGATCTAATCTTGTTCTAAATCACTGCTTACTGGTCGTCTCTGTCGTTTGCGATTACCGTTGAGTTTTTCGATCATCACGCATGGTTGGTCATGCCGGGATTTTTGTGAAGAACTTCTTTGAGTCTTTTTTTGTTTACACCATGAGAGTCATGAGATTGTTTCGTATCGGTTCCTAAATTTGTGCAAATGGAAGTATTAAATCCCGAGTTTGATAGGGCAGATTACTACTGTATGAGTATATTCCTCATTATCAAGGTTTATGCTGCGTGTTTTACTTTGGAAACCACTATGTAAGTTATGGTTTACTAACTCTGTTCTTTGGGTTTCTTGAAGACTGTTCTGTCATGTTTTGAAATTTAGGGCTTATAATGTGTGCCTCTACTTTGTCTGTTTGGAAGAGCGAGCGAAGACCTATACCTGTTTTTGGGTTTTTGTTTAATAATAATGCTTCTGTTTACTTGGTGATTGGCATGGAGTTGCCTTTAATCTTTGTTTCTGTATGCATTAGATTAGATAGTACCTTAATTAGAGTTTATTGAAATATAGCAATCTTTACTTTGCTTTCGTTTTTGTTCTGGATTCCATAGTCTGGCTCAAGGAGGAAGACCAGGGAACCCAAGGAAGAAACTGTGACACTTGGCCCTGCCGTTAGGGAAGGCGAGCATGTTTTTGGTGTTGCTCACATTTTTGCCTCATTCAATGATACATTCATTGTAAGTGGAAAGATGCATATAATTTGGTTGCTTATTCATTAACAAAATGATGACTTTGTTGTTTGAACCGCAGCATGTGACTGATCTTTCTGGGAGGGAAACCCTTGTCCGCATCACAGGTGAAACGATCGAATGTTTTTGTACTTATTTTTACTTTTAAATTGAAGTGTTTGAAACTATGAATCTGGGATATTTCCTTCTCTATTGCCTAGTTTTTGTTCCTACCAATATGTATTTGCATCGATGGTCATGTAAATATAAAATGTGTTTAAAATGTTGAAAATCATTAATCCGAGGTCTCGAACGGCATATTACTTCAACCTTGATTTGCATTGAAGTACGAAAAGTTTCTGCATTTATGAATACGATGCATGGTAATAGTTTGTTCTTAATTGTCTGTTAGACTCACTATACTCATATCAGAGTCCTATAATAGAGGTTGTGAGATAGGATCTTCTTATCCTTTAACGAGGTAATTAGCTTGCACGTGGGAATGTGTATGCAGTGCTTTTATTTTTCTCTTCTCTCAAAGCGGGAGAGTGATCCTCTAATTTCTCCGAGGGGGGAAAGTGAACGTTGAAATTTATATTGTCATATACGAGGGTGTGGAAGTGATAGTTGATAAAAGTATCAGTCATGCTATTTTTTCTTCTTCCTTATGGTTGTGTGGACAAATAAGAAGTGAGATTCTGTGTTGTGATGAACTTAGGTGGGATGAAGGTGAAAGCCGACAGGGATGAGTCCTCTCCATATGCAGCTATGCTTGCAGCACAAGATGTTTCTCAGAGATGCAAGGTTTCATCCTATGTTTCGATTATTTCTTACTCGTTTTTCTCCATTTCTTTATAGATTGTAACCGTTGTATCGACTGGTTCTCAATGTTTCCATTTTCTTAATTTCATTTTTAGCTTTCACGAACTTTTTACATTGTTACTGAACACTTTTACTTGTCTGTTGCACTATAAGGAACTTGGCATTACCGCTCTTCATATTAAACTCCGTGCCACCGGAGGAAACAAGACTAAAACACCTGGCCCAGGTGCCCAGTCTGCACTTCGTGCTCTTGCTCGTTCTGGAATGAGGATTGGTCGTATTGGTAAAGCCGTTATCTCTATAATCTACCAACATTCATGAATACTGTACATTCGACTTAACTCTTTTACCGTATGCTGCATTCGGTGTAAACCTAATTCCCATTTACTTTTCGATATATATTCCAGAGGATGTGACTCCAATTCCAACAGACAGCACTCGCAGAAAGGGTGGAAGAAGAGGAAGAAGGCTGTAAGCTCGCTCCCGAACTCCTTTTATGGCGCTATGTTGGTCGTTTCTCTATGGTTCTGATCCTCTCCTTAATCATGCTACCTTAGTTTTTCAGAACTCCAGCTTGTTTTTGATTATTCCTTTATCAGGGATGTTTTGTCTTCGTATTTGTTTTATGTAGAACTGAGACTTGTGAAAGAGGAATTTTTGGGTTTAGTTTAACAAATCAATACAATTCTCCTTATTATTGAATGAAAATTGTGGTCATTGAAATACTTTATAAAACGTATTGTTAAGTTGATTATTGGTTATAAAGTTGAATTCAAATCATTATGTTGATGTGACTTCATTAATCTTAAACTCTGCCATGTTGCTTATGGAAATTTTATTCTCATGCTTTCCTTTTATTGTTCTTGTTTGTGGATACAGATTATATAATTTCTAGCCTGTTGATATATGGCTAAATGGGTATCTTTTATTATTGGTCTTTTGCATCAATGTATATTGTGTTACCATTCTTGTTTGTAATGAATGAGATTGAAGTTTTTTTTTGTTTGTTTGTTGAGGCTTGTTTGATAATTATCTAGATTTTGGAAATTAAACTTCTAAATGTTACTTTCATAGGTTTTTTTTTTTATTTGATAGACCATTATTTTCAAAATATATGCTATGAAAATGATTTGAGTACTTGAGTTGGGTCGAGAAAATTTTTTGGACGGCACATAGTACTTGAGGTGTCGGGGTGGTGGTTGGAGGTCGAGGGCGGTTGACGGCGGCAGCGCTGTGTTGGAATGTTCCTGCGCGCTTGCCCGCCCCGCCCCACCTGCGTGTTCTCACGTGTGTACCCTTGTCGTGCCTGCGTGTTCTCGCGTGCGTAACCCCCTGTGCCGCCTGCGTACCCCTTGCCCTGCCCGTGTGCTCCCACGTGTGACAATCGTGCTTTTGATGGCAACGGACTTGCGATTGTGTGACACTCACTTTCCAACGACAAGTGAGCTGAGCCAATTCGTTCTTGCATCGCCTACGGCCAAGCGACGTATGCTCGAGCCTTTGGCCTCGGTTTTAAGAGAAGGTTTTAGGAAACGAGGGCAGAGAGATTTTCGAAAGAGACGTTATATAAGCAAGCAAGAGAGAAATAACAACAGCTCAACTTTGGTCGTTCTTGTATCGCCTACAGCCAAGCGACGTATGCTCGAGCCTTTGGCCTCGGTTTTAAGATAAGGTTTTAGAAAACGAGGGCAGAGAGATTTTCGAAAGAGACGTTATATAAGCAAGCAAGAGAGAAATAACAACAGCTCAACTTTGGTCGTTCTTGTATCGCCTACAGCCAAGCGACGTATGCTCGAGCCTTTGGCCTCGGTTTTAAGATAAGGTTTTAGAAAACGAGGGCAGAGAGATTTTCGAAAGAGACGTTATATAAGCAAGCAAGAGAGAAATAACAACAGCTCACTTTGGGTAGGGAGAAACGACTCACAGTATATAACCTTGGGTAGGGAGAAACGACTCACAGTATATAACCTTGGGTAGGGAGAAGTTGACAACTAGTCGTATCAAACGACTTAACCTTGTGTAGGGAGAAATAACCAAACGACTCACAGTATATAACCAAACGGCTCACAGTATATAACCTTGGGTAGGGAGAAGTTGACAACTAGTCGTATCAAACGACTCACAGTATATAACCTTGGGTAGGGAGAAGTTGATAACGGCTCACAGTATATAACTGTAGGGAGAGAAGTTGATAACTACCTATAGTACATTCTGAGACATTTAATGTCTGATAGACCTAGACATGATATTTCTGAAACGTCATACTTCCTAGAAATACAAGAGTAAAACACTATAATATGAAAAGACATAAAGGATTGAGTTTGTCATGGGCATGTGGCCATGGGCAACAGGCCTTGGACGAGCATGATCGTGACACTGCGCGCGCCCCACGAGTCTTAAAAATTAAGTCATGCATGAGCGTACCCCCTGCCCCGTCCGTGTGCTCCCGCGCGCGCCGAGCAGGTCTTAAAGACTAAGTCATGCATGTGTAAGTATGAACTAATTCAGACGGTAAAATTGCGAATGATTCATTAAATTAGTTATAGTTCATTTGATGGTATTTGCTACTCAGATAACCGTAATAATTCTATGGACGTGTCTTGAGTTCTTAAAAAAGAGTAATTTTTATAAAAAAAAGTTTATTTATTAACATTCTTGTATAAAAGATAAATTAATCTATAAAATTTAGAAAACCTTTCACAATCCCAAATTATTGTCACATTTCCACTTTTTTTACTTTTAATAAATAATATTAATCTTTATTAAATATAATGATAAATAAATAAATAAATAAATAGAAATTTGCATGAGATTTGCTTTTCACACCACAAGTTGCCCTAAATTCACGTTCCACTCTGCTCTTTCTTTAATCAAAGCCTACAACAGAAAGAAAAACAAAATCATATTAAATTCCACAACAACATAAAATCATCACCGTCCGTGCTCATCTCGATCTACAATTCAAAAATCTAACGGCCTAGCGACATTTCATCAAATCACTTCTAAGAAACGCGTTGTAGTGGATCCTACCTCTCTCCAAGATTCTCACGTCTGTGAAGCCATGGCAGCGAGAAGCTCCATAGAGTGGGAGATTAGTATGTGAAAAAACAGAGAGAAAAGGAAAAATTTCGCGTAATGGGTTTCACAATGGGTTTGAATTTGCTTCTTCTCGTTGCAATGGTCGCCACCAATATCCTTTCTCTTTACCATCTTTCTTCCACGATTCAATCCACGAAATCCCCTGTTTCTCAGCCGGTTCCCGATCACCTAATCCGGCAGCTTCAGACCATACGCGCCACCATCAACCACCTCACGCGCCTCCACCCCACGGCGGCAGCCACTGCATCCAAAACCAAACACTCTATCCCTTCAGATCTCGTCCTGTACTCCCAATTCTCCCCAATTGCTTCCTCTTGCCATAGCAATCCAGAGCTTCTTTATAGGTTCATGAACTACACTCCATTTTCGACTTGCCCTTCTGATTCTGAGCTCGCCGAGGCTTTGATTCTTCGTGGATGTCATCCACTTCCTCGTCGGCGGTGTTTTGCCAAAACCCCACAAAAACCCTCTTCTTCTTTGCCGCAAAATCCCTTTGATTCTTCGATTCCGGAGGCCAATGTAATTTGGGGGAAATATTCGTGTAAGGGTTTTGGGTGTTTGAATCGATTGAATCCGAATTTGGGGTTCGACCCTTCTCGTGAAATCACTAAATTCATGACGTACAAGACGGAATTGGACCTCCCAATCTCTCAATTGTTGCAGATTGCGAAGGCGTCTAACTCTGTTCTTCGTCTTGGACTTGATATTGGCGGTGGAACCGCCACTTTTGGTGCTAGAATGAAGCTTTACAATGTCACTATAGTCACTACGACTATGAACCTTGGCGCGCCGTACAATGAGGTTGCGGCGCTTAGAGGGTTGGTTCCTTTGCATGCGCCGCTGCAGCAGCGGTTGCCTGTTTTTGATGGGGTGATGGATTTGGTTCGTTGTGGGCATGCTGTGAATCGGTGGATTCCTGTGAAATCTATGGAGTTTTTGTTGTATGATGTTGATAGAGTGTTGAGAGTTGGGGGTTATCTTTGGTTTGATCATTTCTTTAGCAAAGGGGTGGATCTTGATAAGGTTTATTCTCCTTTGATTAACAAGTTGGGGTACCGGAAGGTTAAGTGGGCGACGGCGGATAAGACGGATTCCGGCGGGGTGAAGAACAGGGAGGTTTACTTGACGGCGTTGCTGCAGAAGCCTGTGCCAATATGAGGTAATGGTTTGTTGTTTTTGTTTGTTGTTATGCATTTTGGTGTTGAATTGAATGAGATGAGATATGAAGTGGTTCTGATTGTGTTATGAGCTATGTTAAGGAATGAGAAAGATCTTGAATTATAGTCTTAGGAAAACTCCAAAGGTTCATGATTAGTCTAATCCATTCGATTTTAGCTATGATTATTTGTGTCATGACATGATATAAAACGCCCCTGTTTAGGGAAAGGTTTCTACACAGTTATAAAAAATGTTTAGTTCCCTTTTCCAATTGATGTGGGGTCTCACAATCCACCTCACTTCGGGGCTAGTGTCCTCACCGGTATTCGTTCTCCTCTCTGATCGATGTGGGATCTCACAATTCACTTCCTTTTAGGGCTCAGCGTCCTCGTTGGTACACTGCCCGATGTCCATTCCCTTCGGGGCTCAATGTTCTCGCTGGCACAGCCTTCGATGTCCCCTTCGGAGGTCAACATCGACGTTGACACACCACTTGGTGTCCACCCCCTTTGAGGTTCAATGCCCTGTGGCACACCGTTCGATGTCCACCCTCTTCGGAGCTCAATGTCGACGTTGACACTCGTTCCCCTCTCTAATTGATGTGGGATCTCACAATCCACCTCCATTCGGGGCCCAACGTCCTCGTTGGCACACCACCCAGTATCTACCCCATTCAGGGCTCCACGTCCTTGCTGACACACCTCCTGGCACACTGTACAGTGTCCGACTCTGATACCAGTTGTAACAACCTAAGCCCACCGCTAACAAATATTGTCCTTTTGGGCTATCCCCTTTCAGGCTTTCCTTCAAGGTTTTTAAAACGTGTCTCCTAGGGAGAGGTTTCCACACCCTTATAAAGAATGTTTCGCTCCCTTCTCCAACCGACGTGGGATCTCACAATCCACCTTGTTTCAGGGCCAACGTCCTCACTGACACACCGCCTAGTGTCCACCTCCTTTGGGGCTCAACATCCTCGTTGGCACACTGCTTGGTGTCTGGCTCTGATACCATTGTAACAACCCAAGCCCACTACCAGCCAATGTTGTCCTTTACGAGCTTTCCCTTTCAAGCTTCCCCTCAAGGTTTTTAAAACGCGTCTGGTATTGTGAGGTTTTCACACCCTTATAAAGAATGTTTCGTTCCCCTCTCCAACAGATATGGGATCTCACAAGCCACTTTGCTTTAGAGCTCAGCGTCCTCGCTGACATTTGTGCCCCTCTCTAATGAACGTGGGATCTCTCTAATAAATGAGGTTACACTATCACCATTGTCGGTACAGTAGTACTAAAGGCGCGATTTTAGGATCAGGGTTAAGGCTGTTCCTGTCTGTATGTTAGTTTTTTTGGCTGTGCCATTGGAGTTTTGAATAGATAAATGAATGTAGAAGCCATGGATCTCTGCCCCTTTGATCTCATAAACTGACATAAAACCAGAAAATTTCAAATCATTGACAGACACATAACCTGCGGCTAGGCTTGGATCATACGAGGAAGGAAGCAATTTAGTTAACAAAATAGTCAAATTCTTGTGCACAAAAACTCAAATATCTTATCCACCACCACCATGGACTGCTCATCTGCCAAATCTACTGAGTGTGTTTGAACTGAAACAGACAAGATGGTGTGGAAAAAAAGCATCCACAAACAGATTTCTGGGAATTTATGTTCCAAATGGAAGCTGTTACAGACACAAATGGTCGCTTTTTCTTGTAGGTTCTGTCGGATTTATACATGGTTTTGTTCTGAATGGGGGTATGAACAAAATGTATCAATATTTCTTTCATTAATTGTTCTTATATGATATTGGATACTATGTTTTCGTTGAATAGATACTTGTCTAGGATGTGTTATCTATGGTCGTATGCTCGTTTCAAATCTCATTTACGTGCTTTCTTGTATAATAGGTCTTCACCATTTCTGTCATGTCAATATGGGGGTGTATCACCGTTGACCAAAATGATGTCTACATCCGCTAAGGCTGAAGTGGCCTTGTATTATATAGGGATGTGACTAGTTGTCAATTCTTTCCGTCATGTCAATATGGGAGTGTATCACCGTTGACCAAAATCGTGCCTACACCTGCCAAGGTTGAAGTGACCCTAAAATGTATTATATAGGGATATGACTAGTTGTCAATTCTTCATAACCAGGTTATATGGTATTAAAGTTGTGATTGTTGCTTATTTCCTTTTAGTCTATAACATTGCTTTCTTATAAATTGTTTTCAACGCATTTTCCTGCTCACATTTTCTAACACTTTCTCTCAAAAGTGACTGATACTCGATCATATATCTGAATTATCCTCGACTTACGATTTTCATACGGCTAACTTGTTCGTCGGGTTAGAACAAGTGCTGCATAATTGTTGTCTCGTTGCCACAACAGTGCGATTGTGACACTCAACACCCTTGTCTCGTGAATGACAAAATTTTCGTTGAAGGCACGTGAAGGTTAGGAGAAATCTTTCCCTATTTGATATTTGACATCAACAGTCACGTTAAGATTATTACAGGTTTCGATACACCAACAATACCAAAATTGTCTTGGTAAATGCATTATTTGCAAGAATTATCTTCTCACCGCTCAATTGATTTAACATTATAATAAAAAAAATTAAATTAAATTGTAACGTGACATTAATATTTTTATAATTATTCATTAATTAAATTGTAATAATTCTATTTTAAGGGTTTTTTTTAGCAATATTTATAGTTCGTTTATGTATTTTACCATATTTAGAGGTCTAATTGTAAAATTTTATGAGCTTAGAAGGTAATTAATGAAATAATGACAATAAATAATTTTTTTTAAATATCAGTTTTTGCAAATTTAAATTAAAAAAAAAAAGATAATATAACATGAAATAATATATATATATATATATATAAAAGAAGGCTTCGAAATTACAAAGATGTCCGAAACATAAATATCTAAAGAAACGAGGTGAAAGTTTAATTATGAAAAACTAAGGGGCTCGATTTGTATTTCAGGCAACTTTTGGGACGGCCGGAGTCGACGGAGTATTTGAACAGAGTCTCCTATTTTTCGATTTTTGTTCTGTAGCCTCTGTCGATAACGCGATTGAGATCCGATTGCGTTCGAATTCCCGAAGAATAATTTCCCGGGAAAAAATTTCACAAGCCACATGGTAAATTTCTTTCTTCATTTTGAACTAATCATGTTTTTGTTTAATTCTTCTGTTGCACATTCGTCTGATTTCGGCATTCCACCGATTTAGCTTTTAGATATGTCTTGAAGTAACTATCTGTGAATTTTCGGGGATGAATATTGATGTTAGGATCATGGAGTCTTGTTCTAGTTTGGCAGTTCTGTTCGACAATTTTGGACGTTTAATTGGTTGATGTCTTAGTAGATCTGACTTCTGAACTCACTTGAACACTGTGTTCGCGTAGTTTTTTAGATCGATCTCTGAACTTACTTAGTCGATTCGGATTTTAGACTTTGCTTGGGTAGATCTTGTTAGTTTCGTCGGAACATTTGAATTGTCTGTGCATTACTTTCTTCGTATTGAGTTTGTGCTTTGTCTATGAATCTAACCGACGACTTCAAGATTTTTACGTTTCGCCTGGGCGAAACTTGATTTAAAATCAATCACACATTATGAGACTCAATACAAATTAGTGAAAATGCTTGAAGCTGCTCGGAGGATTTTGATTAGAATAGCATATGCTCTATAGGAATCGCTGTGAATCTTCTTTGAAGGCTTCACGATCCTCAAATTCTGATGTAGCCTATTTTCTAGCTTCTGAATTTTGCTTAGTGGATTAGGTTCTTATTTTTCAGACAAGAAATCTGTGACAATAATTATTTAGGGAAAAACCATCTGGTGCACAGACAAAGGATTTAGGGAAAAACCATCTGGTGCACAGAAAAGGCTATTTTCTCCCTCAATCCTAACCTGGTTGCTTTCTTTTATGCAGGAATCTTGCCCTTCCATTAAAAACATTCTTCTTTTGGATTCCGAAGGGAAGCGTGTAGCTGTTAAGTATTATTCAGATGACTGGCCTACAAATAGCGCAAAGGAAGCATTTGAGAAAGCTGTTTTTACCAAAACTCAGAAGACAAATGCTCGAACAGAGGGTAGCAACTTTTTCATGCTAAGTTTTAACTGTTTTTTCTGATTAATTATCCCTAATCATGTCACCCTTCCTATTTAATTCAACTTCGATGCCGTTTTAAGCGCAACAAGGAAGCTTCAGAATCTTTTGGTAGTCAAATTATCTGATTTGGTGTATCCAATATCATTGTTTTTTAACGAGAGAATAGTTATTATTTTTAATTGCATTTGTGCGACTACTATTAGCATGGGTTTGTCGTTGTCTACTTTGAAAGTATATTTTGTTCTCTGCATTTTTATATTAAAAAAAATGTTCTCTGCATTCTATAATTTTTGTTTGACCAAATACCAGTATGCACCATTTTGTCGAATACGACATTTTGTTTTATATGCCTTATATGGTTGGTGAATTCCTTCTCAACATTTCGACTTGATATTTACTTCTAATATACAGCGGAGATTGCAATGTTTGAGAACAATATAGTGGTTTACAAGTTTGTTCAAGACCTTCACTTTTTTGTCACGGGTGGAGAAGATGAAAATGAGCTCATTTTAGCATCCGTTCTTCAGGGATTTTTTGATGCTGTGGGCCTTCTTCTTAGGTTTTGACACTTTTTTTTTTGTTTTTGAATCCTTCTGCACTGGTCAAATGCTACTGTTCTTAATTATTCATTTTTGTTTATTGTACTACAGGGGTAATGTAGAAAAGAAGGAGGCACTTGAGAACTTGGACCTCATTTTACTATGTCTTGATGAAATTATCGACGGAGGGTATCTTTCATTTGCTTCTTTTCTCATACCTTTATTCGCATTTCAATTGTGTTGCTTGTTATTCTATTTCCTTCTTTTAATCAATATTTTGTATTTTGATTGTCATTTTTTATTTAATACCCTCCCTAAGTTGATGTCATGCCTATTCTTGTCAGACCGATTATCGATGGAAAATTGAAGTATTAACTGTTAGATATTTATATCAATAGAATCTAAGGTAGTAGTATTCATATGTCATTACTTATCCCGTCAGGAAAGAAGTAATAGTGTCATGAGTATATGTGGAAACAGTTTGTTGATGGGTGCGAAATATGCTTTCATTGTAGTTGCTAAATTCTAATAGTCTAAACGATTAGTAACTGTTGGAGTACTGGTTAGTTTTGATTTGGCGGATTCTTACTGGACAAGGAATTTGGCTGTCTCACACCTTCACTTCGATTATGTCACTAGTGAATTGTTTACATGAGTTGATGGAGATACTTTTTGTGATTATGATGATAGTGGTGACGAGATTATACAACGTGAAGCATAAATCCCAAGAAACCAGAATTCTAGAATTTGAAGTGGTATAATTGTGTATGTTAATTGGTTAGAAGTTACAGTTTGTGATTGAACATGTGATTGTTATTTGAGTAGATTTAAGTAGTCTATGTTCGACTCTAATTGATCCTATTTATTGGCGAACCACAAGTTACTGTATAAGTTGATTGGGAGTATTATTACAATCTCTTAAGCGTTGCTAATTGGAGCTACTAACTCAGCTGACCAACGGCTGTTCGTTTGTAGGTTATTACCTTTTAGTTTACCATCATTTATAAATGTAGCAGATAGATAATTACGCACAACTTTTTATTTCAGTACCACCCATGTCCCTTTGTACTTGTAATATTTACATAGTAACCATCCTTGTTTCTTTTATTTCTTTTCTACGTGGACAAATGTGATATCCCACATTGGTTAGGGAGGAGAACGAAACACCCTTTATAAGGGTGTTGAAACCTTTCCGTAGCAGACGCGTTTTAAAACCTTGAGGGGAAGTCCGGAAGGGAAAGCCCAAAGAGAACAATATCTGCTAGCTGTGGGTCTAGGCCCTTACAAATGGTATTAGAGTCGGACATCGGGCGATGTGCCAGCAAGGAGGCTGTTTCCCGAAGGGGATAGACATGAGGCGGTTTGCAAGCAAGGACGCTGGGCCCCGAAGGGGGGTGACTTTGGTGGAGGTCCCACATCAATTGGAGAAAGGAATGAGTGCCAGCGAGGACACTGGGCCCTAAAGGGGGGTAGATTGTGATATCCCACATTGGTTGGGGAGGAGAACGAAACACCCTGGTGTGGAAACCTTTCCTTAGCAGACACGTTTTAAAGCCTTGAGGGGAAGCCTGAAAGGGAAAGTCCAAAGAGGACAATATCTACTAGCGGTGGGCCGTTACAACGAATAACTGGATATCTAATGCCCTGCATAGGTCAAACTTATAGCATAAAGTTCACCAATGATTGTTTTGTTCATGATATAAACTTACCAATTGCCTTTTTCTAATTTTTTAAACTCCATCTATTGATATGTGTACTATGTTTTGATGCAAGACTACAAATCATTAGAATTTCATTGATTTACTTTTTGAAAAAGCTGTTTTCAAGAATTGATTTTTTTTTTCTCTGTATATCCAAATGGTTTGGTGTTTTCATTGCCTCTCATGAAGAAGGGTATTACCACCATTCTTACGTCAACTTGCAATGCACTAGTATACTTCACTCTTTTTACAAACTATCCTGGCATTATGGAACACGTTCATTGCAGAAGAATGTGATTATTAGAGTGTTTTAACCCTTCATGTGTGTACTTTACAGGATTATTCTCGAGACGGATGCAAACGTCATTGCAGGGAAGGTCGCAAGTCACAGCATTGACAGTGGTGCTCCTTTGTCCGAGCAGGTACAATATTTCAGATTCTTCTTCCTTTCCATTACCCCTCCTTTACTTTCCATAATCTTGAAAGGTGTTTTCTTCTCTCTCTCTCTCTCTCTCTCTATTGCAGACAATAAGTCAAGCATTAGCCACAGCTCGAGAACATCTAGCAAGATCTCTTCTTAAGTAACAAGTTTGCCTGAAAAAAGAGAGTGGGAGGACAATGACACACTTCCACCAAAAACAAGGGGGAAAAGAAAAAATCAGGTTTAGTTTACGTGCGGTGTGTGTTATGGTAAAAGATGATTAATGTTGAGTTATTAGTAGCCTCATGTTTATATTATATATTCAGCTCATACTCTGCTGCATGCATGCCTTTGGGTAAACCTGGTTTTGGATTTGAGGGGATGTTTGTGCACTGCGGGACTGGTGTCAAATGTTTATTATATGTGGAATTACCAGATTTTCTGAAACAATGTTTTCTTTTTTGGTTTTTTTTTTTTCAATTTTTTTTGTGGTTATTGGCTAAACGAAGATCGAGCATGTTTCTAAACGTGGCGTTGCAGGTTTTGGAATTTTGCTAGCATGGATGAAAAATGGAAGAGTATAATCTAATAGATGTGTTTTTAGTTCAACGATTCTAAGATGAGATGATATGAAACTTTTGACCCATATGAACTCATGCAAAATAATAAATGTTTTATTGGTCCAACCCTTTCGACATTGTTCTCCTCATCTTTAAGAGAAAGGAGCTAACTCTTTCGTGCTTGAAAGAAAGAAGACATGTCTCTCCTTTACGGTCTCACAGCTTCTCTCCTAAACCTTCTTGAACTCTAAAGCAATTATGATAACAAGATAGCTTTTAATCTACGTTCTGACTTCTTTCACTAGGGTTTCACTATTCTTTCGCTCGGTAAAGCAGATTGTCTAGTAAACATGTTATATCTATACTTCATTAACAATGATCGGCAACTAAAACATAATAGAGTATTTGTATCTTTTTGTGAATTTTTAAGTTTTGCAAATTGGAGTTTCTAAATACTATTATTTATAATCTTGGTAGAGATTGGATTCTCGTAGGTAAATTTTCTCGGTTTATTATTCCTTTAAAAAATAGGTATTTTTAAGTTTTCATTCTTCAATATAATCTTTATTAAAAAAATGGTAAAAAAAAAATCTTAATAAATTAATATATTTCATTATATTATACAACATAATTTTTAAAAATATACAAATATATATATTTAATATATGTTGAAAATATATTTATATTAAACGGGGTGTTCTCGGTCCCATTTATCTGAGATCCCCACTGGTAAAATAGACAAAAATGAACATCTCTACTCATCTCAGTTCATGGTAGATTTCTACGAGTAAAAATTCTCACGTCTAAAATAGACATCTCTACTCAACTCCGTGCGGCACATGAGCCCCAAGATGATATTTGATTATTAATGTTTACAAGTACTGTTCTGCTTTTACAAATACGCTATTTATTTATGCTTTACTAGACAATACCTTTCATGGGCTGTTATTCTCTTCTTCATAGCCAATAAACAAGCAAACAATTCCGCCCGCCCTTGAACATCTCTACTGTTAGAAAGTTGCAGTTGTTAGACAATCTATTCCACTGTCAACAAGCCGAGGTTCCATCTCTAGCATTTTCGGAGTCGACATCTTCATTCGATGAGCACATAATCCGCATCAGCTGTGAAAAGATCTCTTGCAGTAGGAGGCATATTGTTGCGAGTTATCGATTTTCGTACCTGAGCATGAGTTTCAGCCTCATGCTGAAACATTTTAACCAACTCTTGCAGTTCCATCTTCCTGACTTCAACCATCTCGTCTGTCATGGGCTTCTTCAAGCCGAGGTAAACCAGCCCCCCTCCCATCAGTCCAATTCCTAACAAGAATAGGAGTCCTGAAAATAATGCAAATGCATAAGGTGTATCTTCCGCTCCCGGGATCCCGTCCACGTTGATTCCGAACAGCCCGGTTATTATGGAAAGAACAAGCCCACAGCCACCAAAAACCGCCAAGTTATGAGTCACTCGGAGGCTTTTGTCCTGAAAAATGTTGTAAGAAAGAAAGTGAAACCAATCATGCTTAATTATAATTAGACAGCATATAATTAAACATGCCATTTGCTTGATTCAAAGATTTAAGATCAATGCTCCATTGGAATGTTAGATAAATCCCTATTTTTAGGTTAAGAGTGATTCCTATTTTTTTGTTAAAGCCACACAATTAGAGTCGTGCACTGTACATGAATTGGCTTTAATGGATTAGCCACTCATTTCCATGTTTAGGATATAATTGTTATTTAAATATCCAAGAAATACTCTCTCTTGTGTTTTTATGTTATTTTCTTCTTTCAACATCTCTGAAATTCTGTCGCTCTTTTGTGTTTTTCTGTTATTTTCTTCTTCCAACATCTCTGAAATACTGTCGCTCTCTTGTGTTTTTCTGTTATTTTCTTCTTCCAACATCTCTGAAACACTGTCGCTCTCTTGTGTTTTTCTATTATTTTCTTCTCCCAACATTTTCCTTCAGCATTTCCTCCAATTTGCTCAGTCAAAAACAACAGTTTCATGATCCACCAAAAGGAAAGTATAAGAAGAATTGAAACCAAGCAAACAGCAGAACATAAGATTGCATTTCTTATAATTGAAGAATTTGAAAGATGAATCTTAGATTTATAATTTGAAAACCTCTGTTTGGCAATGAAAATAAAAGGCATTTGGGTATAATCTAATTTGTTGTAAAGGAAAAGAGATTAGGTAGAAAATGGCCACTAAAATATCCTCATTAACTTATCCTTTTTGTTTGGATTCTCGTTAAATTATATCATTGAATCAAGTACCTGTAACCATGCACGAACGTTACTCTGCATGACATCTTGAATGGTGAATAAACGATCACGAACTGCTTCCTGCTCTTCAATCATTTGCCTCGTGCTCTTTCTTACGCTCTCTAATAAGCTTTTTGCCACATATCCCCGTAGATGTTGAAGAAGTTCATATATAATCTCCTCTCTTGCATGCAGCGACCACTTAACTCTGATAACCTGAAATTGCCAACATTTGTTACGAACGACTGTCGAGGCGTACAAGCACAAAATCATGCCATCGTCCTTTTATTCAAACAAAAAGAAAATAAAATTCACTGTCACTAAAAACTAGAGGAAGATGAATTTTAGATGATATGGAACTTCCGGGAATGACACCTTATTTCGTATCACAGATTCAATAAATTTCGCCCGAAAGTAAATGCCTCAACTCTATTTTAAACTAACTTCATCATTATCATTATCTTGTTCCTCTCCAAACCCAACCACACAAAGGAAAGGAAAAAAAGACTGAAATGAAACAGTTCCACAAACATTATTGTGTTTTTTCATTGCAGGCAAACCACCGATTAAATCCCACCAAGGATTGAATCCATTATTATTATTACTTTTTTTTTTTTTTACGGAACATAAACAATTTTATTGATGTATGAAATTACAAAAGAAGGTTGAAAATCAATGAAAATACTATTTAGAACACTATGAAGAACAACAGACATCAAGGGAAATTTTTCCACAAGCATGGAGTATAGTGACGAGACAGCATACCTGTCTTGATAATTTTCTGATTTCTTGATTCAAGATGATACTAAAAAGATGCATATCTTCATGGTTTCTCCTATATTTATTAGGGAGAAAAAATCAAGGAGAGTATTCGTGAAAAATATGCATACATAAAAGATAAACTGACATGATATCACTTCAATAGATGGCGTGCAGAAACGACACAGACCTACACAAAACTTTTCAACAATGTTGTTTACCAAGCTATATCTTGGTGTAAACTGTCTAATATTTTTACTTCCTACAGTTATACCTCCCTCATTGCAAATTGGGAAGGTCTTTTGCAAATATCATGGATTATACATCCTTCTTGTAAATTTCACTCATCAATGAAATTGTCTCTTATAAAAAAAAAAAAAATCAATAGATGGCGTGCAAGAACCTGTCCATAAATTTCAATTCAATCTCATCCGCAGCTCCAAATATGTATTTTCTAAATAACCTGTAAGAAAAAAAGATAATGGAATTTAATACATCAGTCATAGTACGGTGGAACATTTGACTGCGGAATTTTAGATCAACTGAAGAAAGAAGCCTATAGCCCTTAGACCTCTTGACATAAAACTATCATGAAATTTATTTTCAGACAAATAGTAACTATTACTATACACAGAAAGAATAGTAGCATTACTTATGCATGTCGGCTCAATAAGAAAGGGGAATATACCAGTCATATAGTAAACAATATGACAAAGTAGTATTAATTTGGTTAATTTGTAAGCTTAGTCGTTGTACTTTCGAATTTTTTAAAATTCACAGATCAATTGGACACAAAATTAAAATTTTAGGGATCTGTTAGATGTAAAATTCAAATTATACCTATTAGATCAATTATCTTTTTAAAAAAATTCAAATTTATAAGAGTTCTATAACTCACAAAATTGAAAGTTTAAGAACTTACTAGGTATACGATTGAAACCTTAACATACTTATGAATGTTTAGGGACCCATTACACACAAACTTCAAAATTTAAGAACTAAACTTGTAATTTAACCTATTAATTTTAACCCTGAATCTACAATAATTATTTTAGGGTGAGCTATGCTACTGCAGTTTTAACTTTTTAAATAAAGTTATTACCTATCATCCCATCTTGAAAGACGGCAAGTTAGTTGTGCAATAACTTCATGCACCGTTCTTGGTGCATTATAACCTCCTGTTATCAGAAGCTCCTATCCAGAGGTTGAAGAAGAAATCAGAAAAACAATTAACAAAATTGTCCAACTTTTCCTTCACAAAGAGGCAAAATAAATTATTTCTTTCATGAAAAACAACCTGAACTTCTGTGACACCTAAAACATTTATGTTTGATACCGGTCCTTTAACATGCAATGACGTTATCAAGAAGTTCTGAGCTTGCCAAGATCGAAGTACAATGGGAATGTCATCCTCTTCACTTAATGGATCACCAGCAGATTGTCCAAGTAGTTCAAATAGCAGTCCACCAGCCACCCTTACTGGAACCTGTCTAGAAATCAAAAAAGCGAGTGATTAGATTTTCCTGAGAACTTATATGGCATACCTAGAGATCTTTGTTTTGCACCCTGAAATTGCAAGAGACTAAGGGCTTTGTTTTCGAAATGATATGGGGGTTCTTGTTAAAGATAATTTTCTCTTGCTTTATAATAGCTTATATAAAGCAAGAGAAATTTGTACCAAACTGACATGGCTAAGACAGGTGTAAAATATTACAATTTCACGACGTATATATTAATATGCAATCAGCTAGACACTAGTCATGTATCTCATGCTACTTAATATTAACAATGAAATTTCTTCTTGTAGTTCTAATATTAACAGAGGTTAGTAAAAAATGCTTCTTATTACCAATATACACTAGCAGTCAAATAGCATGAAAGCTAGGAAGATTTACACCTCATAGAAAAGGTGCTTCATGCGGTCGCTTATGAGTCGACTTTCATCTCTTAAAGCTAAACTAATGGCAGGATGCAACCAGTGTGCAGTTCTGAGCCACGCCTCAACAGAAGGGTGGCTTGCAGACACATGGCACCACCATATAGGTCCAGCTGGACGCTTCCAATAAGGTGCTACAAGATCTGCAACTGTAAGGTCATCTTCTTCATCCATGAAATCACATGACATTAAGGCCCATTCAGCATCTACTTGTATTGTTTGAACCAGCTCTGATATTCTGTCCCATCCTATAGGCAACCAATTATTGCCCTCAAATCTTTCTCTTTCATAAAACTGGCCACATTGGCTCTTTGGTTCATCCGTAGATGTGGGTTCTAGTAATCTTCTCCTCTCCCGTGCAATGACATTGTCGTTATTCAGTTCAGTTGTAGGTGTCCGCGTGGTCGGAAATTCACTATTCAGTTGTTGCTTATCAGGCATCTTGGTTCTGGATTTTGAATCGATTGATTTCTTTGGTCTTCCAATGAATTCAAAAGCACAAATAAGCCCATCTGTCCAAAGATCATATCCTAGTGCTGCATCCTTGTTAAAGGGTTTATGAGCTTCTGGTTTCTCCACATTATTTCCACGAGAGCTATGGTTGACATCCATTTACTTCAATTTCTATCCTGATATGCAGATCAGGGAAACAACATATCAGCAGCAAAACAAGAACATGCTCGACACACAAAGACTGCTGAGTAAGTCATGGTCGTAATATACATAGGACGAACGTAAGAATAGAGCATTGTAAACTTAAATATGAGAAAGTAATATAGTATAAACCAAATTTGAAAGGAGCACTCCTTTCCAATACTCATCCTTTTGTCTTCCCCTTTCTAAATGTCATAAAAACGAGTACAATACTTCGGATGATGCTGATGGTAATAGATAAGAGGAACCATGAGCATTGAACAAAACCGAAACATCTGCTTTGCTTACAACTACTTGTACTAGTGAAAAGATTTTCAAACAGTTATGGGATGGAAAAAAACATAAGCAATAACTTCATAGCAAGAGGCATCCTATGAAATTCTCGAAAGAAAATCCGCGCATTCTCCCCTGTTGAAATCATATTTCTAGTCCCAAAACCAATATGATCGAATGAATTGGTGCTACATTGGATATATATATTCTCAATGAGCTAAGATAGCAATTATGGAAGTACAAGAAATTTCAAGTGTAATTGCAATTCAGATAGAAACGTTCCCCCATCTAAGTCAACAAGACAAATGGAATCTTTCGTTTGAAATTTAAATTCATCAAGATTCTCATGAATTATCATTGCCAGTAATCGGTTCAGCACAAATCACTAATCTTACACTGAAAAGAACATACAGCCAGCGGAATCAACCATCAAGATAATCAAACTACGTAAATTTTTGAAGCACAATCCCCTCATTACTCCGTCCAGAATATTTACACAGTCAAGAACTCGTATCATTCAATAACCAACCAGCAAGCTATACTCCGACTAAAGTGCGTGTTATGCGGATCTAGATGGAAGGAAGTCGAACAAAATTAAGGAAAAATTGAACTCACCGGCGAAGAAAGTGGATGCGTCAAGCTAAAGCAGTGGATATAGGAGGTAATAATGAAGGCGAGAATGAGATTTGCACTGGAAAACAGCGATGAACGACTTCCCCAGTGAGTGATAATATGCTTCTGTAGCTACGCGTCGAATCTCCGGAACTGATAACCGGACCACCAGCTTCAGGAATCCCACCAATTACCTGTTTCTTCTACTTCACTAAGAGCGTAGATAAGAAATCATGATCCATGGGGACAAATCTAGTAGCTCCGGCTTGAACAAACAACAAACTCCTCCAATTTTGCAGATAAACAAAAGAAAAAAATAAACGAAATGGATGAGCATCTACGAATGTTCTTATGTTCGTTCTTATGTTCCTATGACCCGATAATTCAAATCAATCAAAACTTTGAGGTTGGGTTAGGTTAGATAATTAGAATCAATTCGAATGAATCTGTTGTTTCAAAAGATTAAAAATTTGGTTCGATTTGCAAGTTAGACAGGGCTATAAGGAAGAAAGCGTCCCACCTCGTTAATTTAGGACATGGTCATGAGTTTATAATCAAATAATTCACTCTCCATTGTACGAGACCTTTTGGGAAGCCCAGAGCAAAGCTCAAAGTCGACAATATTATACCATTGTATAGTTTTCAATCCAACCGAGTTTAAATATGCATCCACATATACGTATGCAAGTTGCTCAACTAGGTGAGGGCCATTTACGGTTCGTTTGCCCTCACATCCTAGTTTCTTCGAGTTTTGTACTGTTTGAGGTTCTCTCTGGTTCACTTTGGTTCAACAATTTTTCTTATCGGTTTGACTAGCTCGGTGCATTTCAAACTGGTTAGGTTCGGTTATCCCCGGTTGACCATTGATTCCATGTTTTATATGTCAATTCAACTTGATTTAGGCTCGATTCCATCGAGTTTCAAATCAGTTCAATGATTTTTCTTCAATCTAGATTGACTTTCCTTATTTTAGTTTGGCTCAGCTAAGTTATACAAAAGTAACACAAAAATGATATATTTGTGCTCCCTTCTTTCTATGATTCTTTCGGGGGACCTCATTAGCATTAAAGTGTTTAGTGTCGGGTCGGCGTGTATAAAATTGATTTGTACTTAACAAGACTCAAAGATTACGAGATAGGTACGTGCATGTTGGACTCTATGTATACGAAAGTGATGCACATAAAACTGTGTATGAAATCAATTCATATCCCGAACATATAAAAAGAACTGAAATTCAAGGCCATAGTTTTAGGTCCAACTAAAAATAAACGACATGATTCATGTTTACATATGTTTACATTCCCTAATCTAACAGCTAGATCATTCATTCAAATGTGATCTCCGTTTATAAATTTTTAAATTGAGTTTATTTATTATTTATTTATTTTTACCATTATTAAAAAAAATATAATTATAAAACTAACTAAATAATTTTCTTAAAAAATAATTATTGAAAAAGTGTTCAAAATAACTTATTCATTTATAAATTAATAGCTATTAATTTATAAAAAAGAAAATTGTCATTTTATTTTTAATTTTCTTTAACATGTATATTACAATAAAAATGATTTTAGTTCAAATTCTAAACCACACATTATTAAAAATAATAATAATAATAAATAAATAAATAAATAACGTCAATTTCTCTTAATCCACAAATTTTCCAAATTTATTTTCACATAAAATAAAAAATAAAAAATCATGTTATTATAGTCAATTAAAGACATAATATTAATTAAATTAAAATATTTTATTAGTTTATCTCGAACTTAATAGCTTTTTAAACAATATTTTAAAACTAATTTTCATAAATTAATTAGTTATATTCGTTAATTTTAGGTTGGATAATTTGCAATATATATATATATATATTGTTTTTTTTATAATTATTATTAGTATTAAATTATTATTATTTATATATATATATATTGTTTTTTTATAATTATTTTTAGTATTAAATTATTATATATATATATATATATATATATATATATATTGTTTTTTTATAATTATTATTAGTATTAAATTATTATTTTATATATATATATATATATATATATATATATATATATATATTGTTTTTTTATAATTATTATCAGTATAGTATAAATAAATAAATAAATAAAACCGAACGCTGATATCCAAGCGGAGCTCTTCCGGAAACGAACAGAGCGTTGCAGGAGATGACGAATGTCATCTTCTTCTTCAAATCCTTCTCTTCCTTACATTTCCAGTTCCCCTCTCTGGTTCCCAAGCCTCCGCCATTTCTGAGCTTCCTCAGCTTGCAGAAGAAAAGCTCCAGCAATTCCCTCAACTCGGTTGACAAAACACTAATCGGAGCTCTATCCGGAGTCCTTTCGTTCGGCCTTCTTTTCCATTCCCCCTTATCTGTTGCGTTGGATTATTCGTCTGTGGAAATCTTCTCATTATCGGCTGATTCTTCGCCGTCCGATTCATCTGCGTCTTGTGTTGAAGACGAGCTACCTGACTTTGGGAACTCTGAGACGGTGTCTCCGCCGGTAACTAACGAGGATATTGTGCAAGAGGCTTGGGAAATTGTAAATGATAGTTTTCTAGATGCTGGTCACCATCGCTGGTCGCCTGAAGCTTGGAAGGTATAGATTCCCCTGTCGCCTCTCCTGATTAGGCAAGTTTTTTCAATTTGCGTATCGTGTGTCAGTTTATATGTATATACTATACTCCGCTATTTACAATGTTTACCTATATCATTTTTTATGTTCTTGTGTAAGCTAGAGATCGGAATCCATGGAAGGTAATGGAATTTATAAATTTGAACTTATTTTCCTACAAATATGCGTGCATGCTATTTGAAATTCTGCTTAAAAATGAATGTCATTGCAAGTCTGAAGTAATGAGCACGGATATTGATGCTTTCAGCAAAGGCAAGAAGACATTATGAATATGTCAATTCAAACTCGGTCAAAGGCTCATAATATCATCCGAAGAATGCTGGCAAGCTTGGGCGATCCTTATACACGTTTTCTTCCCCCTGCTGAGGTAACGATTTTTCTCACTTTTATCCTTTCAGTTGCCGAGTTTTCTTCCTTGTACGATGTTGAATACTGATGTCTTTTGACTGAGGAAATTGTCGGAGGAAAAACAGCAGATTGTTGGAAGAAGAAAAAATAGGAAAAACACAAGAGAGACAGACGTATTTCAGATTGTGCTCAAGACCAATTATTTGTTTCTCACTCGATTGACATATTTAAATAACAATTATATGTTAAAAATGGAAAGGAGTGGCAACTCAACTAAAGCCATTTCATTTGGCCATTCCACTAACTTTAATTGTGTGGCTTTAACTAAAAAAATAGGGATGACTTTACCTTAAAATAGGGATTTATCGGGTTATCAAGGCTCAAAATGGCAAGGACTTCTCATTAGTGATCAAATTCGAGAGATCTATCTTAAAGATGGTTCTGTATGCCGTTAAAGCGAGTTCCTTATTTGTCAAAATTTAAGTTCTTATTCATGTTCTGTTTTTCCTTTTTTGTTTCTTTTTTGGAAGTTCTCCAAAATGGCGAGGTATGACATGACTGGTATTGGAATAAACCTTAGGGAAGTTCCAGATGATAGTGGAGGCATGAAAATAAAGGTACTAGGACTCTTATTAGATGGTCCTGCACATTTGGCTGGCATTAGACAGGTAACTGTTCAGAACTGATCCAATTTTTAAAATCTATGCTTTTCAGAAAAACATTTGATTGCTATGATTCTGATCTCTGTTGATTATCTCAAAACTGAGCTGTTTTTAAAGATTGTCTTTAGAGTTTTAGAACAAAAAATTTACTTAAACATGTTGGGATGTCTATTTTTTTAATTTTGTTTTCCCTTGTTTTAATTTTATTTGTGCTTGTGGATTACCTGTTCTTTAGAATGCTCGAAATTCTTCATTTTACATTCACAAATTTCTAATTTTAGCTTCGTAATAAACTAAACTCTACAACTCACCATATTATCTGTTAAAAACTGTTCTGAAAACAATCTTTCAGATACTGGGTCCATCATGTATGATTCATCAGAAAAGGCAACAATCAAATTAACTAGTATCTTGCAGCAGAAGCCTTTCTGATTTTTTCATGTGGTTATTTTTCCTTGTTATCACTTTCTAATTCAGGATCTTTTACTCTGAAATAGTGTTGTGCAGTTTCAACAATTTTTATTCATTCTTTTTTCTCCGTCTGTCAGGGTGATGAAGTTTTAGCTGTTAATGGAGTGGATGCGAGAGGGAAATCAGCATTTGAAGTATCTTCATTACTACAAGGCCCTAATGAAACACAAGTGACTGTTAAGGTTGTTATCGTAGATTTGTTTCAATTTGATAAAATGCCTTGTTAACTTTTTTTTCTTTTTGTTATTTTTCTTTCAATCATCCAGGATGCATTTTTTATAGGTCAAACATGGTAACTGTGGACCAGAAGAAAGTATTCAAGTCCAAAGGCAGGTTCTTGTTCGATCCCCAGTCTTTTATCGCCTTGAGCAAATTGATGCTGCCTCTTCTGTTGGGTACGTTCGCCTAAAGGAATTCAATGCATTGGCTAAAAAGGACTTGGTTACAGGTAATTGTCTGATTAATGAAACCACTTGATATGTAAAGTTTCTTTCTAACTTATATAATCCCACAAATTAATGGTGGATCATAAAAGGTTCATTGTACAAGTAACATTTTAGGAATTGAGTTCTGTCTCATTGAATTTAGGATTTAATATAAGGTTTCAGTTCCTTTAAAATAGGGCAGAAACTTGTATGGATTTGAATTGAGTTCTATGTCATTGAATTTTGATTTTGTTCATTTTATTTTACACAGTTAAAATGGTACGGATGTATTTTCATTGCAATTGGATATGCTTAAATGATAGTTCATCTCTTTCAATCCATTTATTTATTTATTTTTTTTTTTAGTTTCATCCCTAATTTAGCATTGTTTTAAGAATCAATTTGATTCATCATCAAGCCTGTTCAATGGAAGCTCTTTAGTTCCTAACACACAAAGCAGGAAAGTACCTCATATATATCATTACTTTGGAAAATCAAACTGAAGGAAAGTCTAAGGACCACCATTTTATTTATCAGTTATTGTATTGGAGCTATTAAAACAGAATAAAACAAATCAATACTCACTCAGAGAAAGTTAGTTATTGCACTCTTTTAATGAGTGTTATATGCAGAAGGTAAACCTATGTTCTGTTGTTATGTAGATTGGAATTGTTTCAATACTAACTGTTAAGTGGATGATTTCTGCTAATAATAGAGGCATAATTGTTACAGCAATGAAGCGTCTTGAGGCCATGGGCGCTTCATATTTCATTTTGGATCTCAGAGATAATCTTGGTGGACTGGTACAGGTATTCAAAATGGTCTTGTACGTATTTTATTGTTTAATACTGCACTCCCTCTTGAATGAGGAATGTCTTCTTTTGCATGCCTTTCTTTACAATGTCCTGCTACTGCCGACCAAAATTTTCCTCATTGGGGATTCTCAAGTAGAAGTAAAATTATGACTTTCTTCTACGTATATCTCTTAAACTTCTTAACAAACATATATCTAATATATGTGTTTGTATGTGTATATATATGTTGATTGAATTTACCAATTGTAAGTGTGCTTATTTCAGGCTGGAATAGAAATTGCAAAGCTATTTCTAAATGAAGGAAGCACGGTATATGAATTTATTTTACTTTCTCCCAACTTATTTGTAATATTCCCTAGGTATAAAATATAAGTCTGTTGCTTCTTAGGGTTTAGTTCTGACCATTCCCCCATTCTTGAAACTCTGAAAATAATTAGATTGTTGTTTGTCTTCTTTTTCCCGAAAAGTTTTTTTTTTTTTTTTTTGTTGATGAAACATGGGTAGTAAACCTAGATCATTTTAGGCCAAACCATTTTGTTAATGCTTGATTGCATCCATCACTTGCTGCCTTAGATGGTAGTAGTATTAAAACAAAAATAACTTAATGAGCTTACTTTCGACCATTTTTTTATGGAATGAAAAATCACCATTTGTGAGATCTCACATCGGTTGGAGAGGGAAACGAAGCATTCCTTAGAAGGAGGTGGAAACCTCTCCCTTAAAAACCGTGAGGCTAACGACAATACATAATGGACCAAAGTGAACAATATCTGCTAGTGGTGGGCTTGGGCAATTACAAATGGTATTAAAGCTGGACACCTGGCGGTGTGCTAGTGAGGACGCTGGCCTCCAAGAGGAGTGGACTGTGAGATCCCACATTGGTTGGAGAGGGGAACGAACATTTCTTATAAGGGTGTAGAAACCTCTCCCTAATAGACGCGTTTTAAACGGACCAAAACGAACAATATTTGCTAGCGGTGGGCTTGGGTTGTTACACTATTTGTGTCCAATAATTTCTTTTTTTGAAAATCATCAAGGTAATGGATTAAGATATGAAACCTGGTGTGACACTCTTCCCCGGTTGAGAGGGGAACGAACATTTCTTATAAGGGTGTAGAAACCTCTCCCTAATAGACACGTTTTAAACGGACCAAAACGGACAACATTTGCTAGCGGGGGGGCTTGGGTTGTTACACTATTTGTGTCCAATAATTTCTTTTTTTGAAAATCTTCAAGGTAATGGATTAAGATATGAAACCTGGTGTGACACTAAAAGCTCCTTTTTTCTGATTTACAAAAAAAAAATGATGATATGATAACTTGCTCAACTACCTTTGAAGATGCCTTAACTATCGATTGAAAATGATGATATGATTGTTTATTTGGTGTTTTCTTCTTGTTGATACATGTCCAGGTGATCTATACAGTTGGAAGAGATCCCCAATACCAAAAAACTGTTGTTGCAGACACTGGACCATTAGTTACAGCTCCAGTCGTGGTATGTAATGTTTTCTTATGAACTCTCTTTATTTTAATCGTACATGAAGAACTGAATGGCTTCTCATTTAAGCTGCATTAAGTTTTAGTTCGTTAATAACTGTTGGCTTCTAAAAGAGGTAATTCATCATTCTTTTTAATGTGTTTAACTTATATAATGAAACTAAATCTTATTATGTCGGTTAATTTGTTTCTGTTCGAACCCATTTTAAAAGTTATATATGGCTCAGTAATATGGAAGGGTAACTGGAAAAAAATGGGTGTAATAAATCTTTATCACCATGCTGATCTGTTACTTAACCTTATTCCTGTTTTGATTATAAAGAGAGGGAATCGCACTTTGTTCATTTATGTCAATAGGTGACGTGTAAAAAATGGATGTGATAGATCCTGCCTGCCATGCTGGTCTCATCGATGAACCTCTTGCTTGTTTTGATTATGAGGAAAGAAAAATTGTATTTTTTTTTTAGGTTTACAACGAATAATTCTTTACAAAATGGGGAAAAGCATAATAATTGTCCTGACTCCAGCAGTTCAGTGTTAGTTCTTCAATGTGTACAGATGAAAAAGAATGCAACTTGCTGAAGCAGGCATCTAACTAGGATGGTGAAATAACTATTTGAATGGACTGGTTTTAATTAATTCTCTACATGAAAAAAAAAAAAATTAACTAGCACGCATGTTCTTTGGCTAAAATTTTAGGTAAGTTGCTGCAGACATTCTTTAACAATAATTTGAAAGTCAGCTTTATTCAAATTTCATGTTTTAGACAACAGCTGAATCAGAACCTCCTTTTCTCCTGCAAAATCTAATTCTGCCCAATATTTCATATTTAAAACATTCATTTCTAGCATTGTAAATCTAATTTGTTTGATGACGCTTAGTTACATCTTGTTTTACACTAAAATATACACTGATAATTGCCATATACTTCCAATGTATGGACTTAATTATAATGCTCTCGACCACAATTCATGCAGGTTCTTGTGAACAAAAAAACTGCAAGTGCAAGTGAAATTGTGAGTGCCTCAATCAACTGAATAACATGTGAATCCATTTTATGATCTTGTATTCTACTCACTCGAGTTGTTCCTATTTCAGGTTGCTTCCTCGCTGCATGATAATTGTAGAGCTGTTCTTGTGGGAGAAAGGACTTATGGCAAGGTTTAAGATATTTACCTCAGCTTTAGCTAGTCTTTTTCGTATGTTCTTATTATATTAACTTCAAATTTCTTTTCGCTATGCTGCAATGCTTACATGTGACTTCTTTGTACCTCCTTCCAAATTCTCCCTTGCATGAATGTTTTTTGAGTTTCTTTTCTACTTGTCTAGTTGAACTAGCAAAATCTGAATTGCCATAAATTATACTCGCTTCATCTTCATTTACAGGGTTTGATTCAGTCTGTTTTCGAACTTCACGACCGATCTGGTGTCGCAGTCACCGTTGGGAAGTATGTTACCCCAAATCACAAAGATATAAATGGAAACGGAATCGAACCCGACTTCCAAAACTTCCCAGGTAGAGTAAACTACCCTAAAAAAACGAGAGGAATCTGGTCAACCTCACCTAACAAGAGTGCCTCTTTATTGCAGCATGGACTGATGTCACTAAACGTCTTTCACAGTGCTCCATCCTTCATCAAGGATAACCCAGGTTACCCCGGGCGCTCTCGGTCTTCATTCACTCGCCTTTTTACTGCTCCTCCCTCTTTAGAGTGTCTTGTTCTGAGATCTCTAGATTTGCAGCTCAATTTTCCGAAAGCTCAGGGCATGAAAGTGGATCAAAATCAGTTTATCTCAGTGTAGATTCACTGAGAGGTGCAGACAAGAACCATGGAGAAGTTTTGCATCTAATAAGCCCCTCTCTTAAGCAATTAGAGGCCATAAGAATACTTTTTTTGTGATTGTTTTTAAGAAAACTTGAATCTTCTTGTTTGCTTGTTGTAAATGGTTAGTAGTGACAATGGTCAAACGTTCTTGAACATCAGATTGTTTGAGAATTCGTTAGCTTGAAGAAACGTGCCATTATATACTTTCTTTCAGTCAGAAACGGCTCATTCATTCTGGCAATAAACCATTTTGCTTGGTTTATACTCTTTGGATGTGATAAAGAAACTCTTATTCATTTTCTGGTCTCTTGGTATTTTCAGGGAATAAATGATTTAATAGCTTTAGTTTATGTACTTTCAACCAATAAATAACTATTTAGTTATTTATTCGGTAAACTTTAGCATGTAATAAGTACTATGTTATTACTTCAATGGATGTGTGGACAAAAAAACACCTTTTTTTTTTTTTTTTTTTTTTTTTTTTTTTTTTTTTNAGGTATATTTTGGTATGTTTAAACACTAAATTTTTGTTATTATTTTTAACTAATATTCTTATCTAATACAAACTCCGAACACGAAAAAAAACCAATATGAACATCGATAGAAGATGTATACATTATATATATATATATATGAATTATGGTCTCTAGACGAATTTATACCTTTAAAGAATTAATGAAACGTGTAATTTGGATTACAAAGAAGGGCTAATTTTCTAAGATTAACTAAATTGATTATCATTGGGCTAATTTTCTATTTTGAATCTTATGAAATTGAACCATGTCTACAGCAAAAAAAAATCAACAAAATTTGAGAGATTATTGTTTGATTAATCGAGAAAATTCTGGATCAATATAATATTTTATATATATATATATTTAAAAACAACTATTCGAACTAGACATAGCATAACTTGAAAATTGGTTAACTAATGTGATTAAGATGGAGTTTGTGGGTTCACCTTTTTTTTCTAACTGCTCTACTTTTGCAGAAAGTGATTTGGGATTTTTTTTTTTTTTTAAGGCTAAATAGAAAATACACTTAAATTATTAGTTTTTCTTTCAATAGGATATTTGAAAAAATATTTTAAAATACCATTTCCATTAAATTAAGATAAAAAAATGTTAGAATTTTGTTTCAATAATACTCTTAAAACTTAAAAAGAAACCTACTCCCTACTTTTATTTAAAAAAGAAGTTGCGAGAGAAAATCATTATATACCAGAGATTTGCGATAAATTTGCAATAAATTTATTATTACATTAATTGTAGCGTGCTTTCATTTTCTAAGTTTAAAATTACATTAACATGGTTAAAGAAAAATACAAAAGATTTAAAGGAAATAAAGAGTCATAAATAAACTTCACATCTAATTCAAATGCTAAATTTTAAACAAATTCAAACTAGGGATCGATCAACAAAATTATTTTTTAACTTCCAAAAAATGAACAGATCCCAATCTAAATCTACCAATTTAGGGTTTCGAAGATCACATCAACAATTTAGTTTCGAAAATTTAGTTTTGTATGGGAGTGTTATGGATCCGAATTTTAGGTTTATATATATATATATATATAGGAAAGAAATATTCTATAAATAGAATATATAAAATTATCCAATATATATATATATATATATATATTAAAAGGAATCTGTAAGTGGACATAAGAAAATTTTATTTAAAAATTGTGAGAAAAAAATTATTATCATTTATTAAAAAATAAAGAAAAATAGATTTGGGAAATTTCATTGTTTTGGTTACAATATATCCAAACAAACAATGAAAAATTTTGAAGATCCAAAATATATAATTTACTATTTTCAATATGTATATAAATATTTAATCCAAATATTAAATTAGGGAAATCAAAAGCATGTGGCTCTGCATATTCTTTATAACAAGGTATCAAAATTTATTCCCATTTGAATGTTTGAAGATTATATTCTTGAATCCATCATTCGGCAAAGTTAGGAGACAATATTCTTCATTACAGACCAAAAACATAAAATTCCCTTGCTCCACACTCACTCCGACTATTTTGTGTTCTATTTTCATCTTCAAAAACTGTTCTCAAAAAATTACGAAGGAACAACTTCGTTCAGAAATTGAATCTAAAAAAATATACACAACTCTCAGCTTTCACTTGACTACTTCGTGTTCCTATTTTCATCTTCAAAAACCGTTCTCAGAAAATTATGAAAGAACGACTTCGCTCAGAAATTGAATCAAATATCCAAACTGACTCACATCTTTCACTTGACTACTTTGTGTTCTTATTCAAATATCCAAACTGACTCACATCTTTCACTTGACTACTTTGTGTTCTTATTTTCGTACGAAGGAACGACTTCGTTCAGAAATTAAATCAAATACCCACACTGACACCCAACTTTCACTTGACTACTTCGTGTTCCTATTTTCATCTTCAAAAACCGTTCTCAAAAAATTACGAAGGAACAACTTCGTTTCGAAATTGAATCAAATAGGCCTTTAACTCAATAGTAGAGTAACGCCATGGTAAGGTGTAGATCATCGGTTCAAATCCGATAAGGGACTTCAGCCTTTTTCACAAAACTCAAACCGTTTCGTTTCGACGGGAATCAATATTCACAAACTTAGGATTTCCAAAAAAGATGTTCTGAAAACAAAAACCAACCCCATAGATTGCTATTTTGCCATACTTTCTTTTCTCTTTTTTTTTTTTTTGGGGGGGGGNGTATCCAACTACTTCATTGCCTGCTTTCTCAAGTTTTCTTATATTCTTTTTCTTCTTGGTGATCCAAGAAAGCTTTGATTCTTAAGTTTTATGAATAAAAATAATTTACAGTGAAAAGATATTCAGTACTATTCAGCAACAGTTTTGGTCTGCTCTCTCATTTGATGTGTTTTATTAAAGCTTGGCTTCTCTCTCATTATTACTACTAAATCCTACAAGAGCAAATCACAGACAACTTAGAGTGATGGGTTCCAACATTCTCAGGAATTTGGCACTATTCTTCTTACTCTTCTCAGGTAAAGGTCGATTTCCGCTTCGTTTCTTTTGTAGCCATTTTCATGCTCATTGTTAGACTGTTATAGTTCGAGAATCGAAGAGCGAGCAAGTGAAAGATAAGTTTGTTTTTAAGTACACTTCTACTATATATAAGAGTAGAAGAATTCGAACCTTTGAATTTCCAGCTGAGGGTACGTGTCTTGTCTAGTTGAGTTACGCTTGAAATGTCGAAGCATATCAGGTTGATAGGTCGATCTCTGCAAACAAAATGACATAAAATTGTTAGATATGGAAGTGATTCCTAAGTGTTCTTCATATCTTATACACAGTAAATTGAAGATTGACAAAGTTTTCTCCCTTTTTCATGGTATTAAATATAGATGTTGTCAATTCCTCATGCAATTCAAATCCTTGTAACTGTGTTGGATAAATGCCTTTAATTTGGTTTAGAAAACTTTATAGCATCTAAATAGAGTCCAAAATTGTGCTAAATCAATGCATTGAAACGAAAATCACACACACAAACCAAATGAAAGTGTATAAACATGCTATCCAGGAATGTAACTTGCTAACATTTCAGTAATTGCAGTAAATTTTACCAAAAAAGGTGAAAAATTGATGTTTAAACATGCTATCCAGGAATGTAACTTGCTAACATTTCAGTAATTGCAGTAAATTTTACCAAAAAAGGTGAAAAACTGATGTAGTTTTACCTCTTCAGGTTCAAGTTTTGCAGAGAAACCTCCCATACAAGAAGAAAATCAACAAGACATACCTCTGCAGAGTGAAGAAGAGAGAAAGATCTTCTCTCCTTCAGTACATTTCACTGAGTTGTATGACGCCCCCATTGTAAACCCAGCGACAACGCCAGGAGAAGTTCAAACTCCAACAGTAAACCCAACTACGTCGCCACAGACTGGACCGAACTCAGTAGACCCTAATATGATGACTCCCACCACAGGGCCTGGAAACTCTGGTGGAGGTTCATGGTGTATTGCAAGCTCTGCTGCTTCCCCGACTGCTCTACAGGTGGCTCTTGACTATGCTTGTGGCTATGGCGGTGCAGACTGTTCGGCGATTCAACCAGGGGGGAGCTGCTATGACCCCAACACCGTGAAGGACCATGCTTCTTATGCCTTCAATGACTATTACCAGAGGAATCCAGCTGCTACTAGCTGTGTTTTTGGAGGAACAGCTCAACTTGTTAGCACAGACCCAAGTATGACAACTTTTACCTTTTTGAATCATAATCAACCCCTGTTATCACCTGTGATAAAACAATTCTGAGAGATTTTTTAACTACAAAACTGCTTAAACCAGGATTATTGAATATAGAGTTCGTAACGTCTCAATCCCACCGCTAGTAGATATTGTCCTCTTAGCGGTGGGCTTAGGCTGTTACAAATGGTATCAAAGCCAAACACCGGGCGGTGGGCTTAGGCTGTTACAAATGGTATCAAAGCCAAACACCGGGCGGTGTGCCCCCAGGGGGTGGATTGTGAGATCCCACATTGGTTGGAGAGAAAAATGAAACATTCCTTATAAGGGTGTAGAAATCTCTCTCTAGTAGACGCATTTTAAACCCTTGAGAGGAAGCCCAAAGAGGACAATATCTGCTAGTAGTGGGCGTGGGTTATTACCGAGTTCGTCCTTCATCTGTTAATCCTACTACTAACAGCTTTTATACAATAGAAACTGACCACACTACAAAGTACTAAGGTATATTTTAAATCACAAATTATGATTTCCTTTGTAGTTAATCCATTTGTGTTGTACTACTATTTTTCGTTCAACCCTTTATGAGTGAGCATACTTCCCTTCTCTCTCTCTCTCTCGTCCTCCTTTCCTAGTAGAGATAAATTCTGAGGTTTGACAAAGTCAAACCTCAAAGGTAAAATAAAATCTAAGAAATTGGTCTGTTATAATTTTTTTTAACCATCTTTTCAACATTACTGCAGGTAATGGTAACTGTCACTATGCAACATCCAGAGCTGCACCAAGGTAATCCCTTAAGGGCTCCTTCATTCATTTTACTATGAGACTATACTTCACCCAACAAAAGAAGAAAAAAGAACTCAGTTTAGTAAGCAAAATCAAAACTATTTAGACCAAAATAAAGAAAAAAACTAATTTGTTTTACGTACCTTTCACAGCCCCCCTCCACCTGCAGTTCCAAACCCAACACCACCGCCGCCTGTAATCCCACCACCAACACCGCCCATCACCACAATACCAACCATGACACCACCGGCTCCCACGAACCCAACTTTTACGCCCACAGATCCATCGATGTATGGTGCAGAACCATCAGGCATGCCCAGCTCAGCCACTTCAATATCAAAACGATCACTGCTGCTCTTGGCCATGACTTACCTTTTGGGTTCGCTTGTGGCAAATCATCTGTAAGCAGAAGGAATCTCATTTCTTCTCTCCACAGAGAGATGGCAATCGCTTATTTGCTGCACATTTTTGCATTGTTAGACATCAATATGATAAAAAGAAAGATTATATAGCAAGTTATTGTTGTTACACCAAGATATGTATTAGAAAAACTAAGTCCACAGGAACATAAATTAGTAGACTAAAGAAATAAATAGGTCACATGCTAGCTATACGATAATTTACATTGTTAGTCAATAAGGGGATATAGATATGTCAATTCCATTTTGGATGCTTTTAACCAATAAAAGGATATCGATAAGTCAATTCCATTTGGAAGCTTTTAGGTTGGTTTTCCAGGGAGGCATTGTACTCAGGCTTCACCTTGCACAAGAGTCAGATTTATGATTATTCACTGTGTAATTTACAAATTATACAACAGAAATTTGATGATAGAAGGCAAGTTCACAAATTTGCATATATAACTAGGACCGATGCTATTAAACCTCTGAATGATCTCTCTAAACTGAAACATTGATATTCGATCGATTGGAGCTCAGGAATAAAGTTTGAAATAATTTTAATGATTGACCCAAAAAAGAAGAAAGGAAAACTTATTCATAGTCACCCATCAACATAAAAAGGAAAGGTCTGTACATTGCGACTGTAGTGTAACTGTTACAAGTAGACCAGTATTATTTAAGGAAGATTTAACCAATATAAGGTTTACTTGGGAGTGACTGAAGAACTCAGATCACGAGCAGGAATGAGACAGCTGTTACACAAATGATTGCCACTGTTGCAACAATTGAATTCTGATCAAAAGCTCTCCGAAAGCTGCCAGCTCGAGAGAAATGCTGGAAAGCCAAATATGCTGCAATCAGTAGTGAGATGATGGTCCCTTCTTGAGTTCCCCTGCCAATGGGAGATAATAATTAAATGCTGAGATTGGAAAAATTACGAAGTTCAATTTGATCAAGAGTTCAAATGTGTACCTTAAGTTTTGGACTTGATATGGGGCCACAATCACCAAAAGTAATGATATGAATGGTATCTCGAGTTCACCTACATCCAAAAGAATCCAGCATCCGACTTCCTATGAATTTTCTACTCATTCAATGAATTATATAAAATGAGGTTCAAATAAATAAGTTTCAAGCCAAGCTATATACTAAGTTCCTTTCGGGATAAAGTGAATGATAACCAGCAATTAAATTCATAGATGATCGTGTGAGGTAGATCAGGAGAGACTATACCAGGGATGAAGAAAAACAGACGAACAAGAAGTGCCAAAAATGCGCTCCAAATGCCATATTCTCCTCTGAAATTGAAGTTAGAACCAAAACATTAGCCCAGTTAGAACTAATAGCTCATACATCTTGCTGATAGATACTGATCTTAGGACTAGATTAAACTTCTTAAAGACAATCAATGCATGATGCATCCATGTGATCGTAAGGGGAAAAGGGATGGAAGTATATAGAGAGCTTTCAAGAGGCTTACTTAATCCACGAGATAACACTTGCAGGCGCCTGAAGAGCAAATAGTGGAACGATAAATGACTTCTGGATCCCAGTCCCCCTTGCGAGCATTAAAATCCTGTAGAAGAAATCTAGGGTTTTTAAATTTTACTTTGATACGTGCAATGGACTCTGAAACAGCAGATCAAGGTGAACGTCGTAAAATCTTGACGGTTGGAGATATAAAAGTAGCCACTAAATGTTATCAACTTAAACGCAATTGATTACGTAGTGGACGCAAACGAATTTTAGCAAAACATTTAAGAACTCTTGAGTACTCAGTCCTCATTCTACAGAATCGTGTCTCAAAGATTGGAAGTCGTAAAATCCATCGTTGAGAGAGCCAACATCGATGATTAACAGCACAACTTGAATAATATAATAAGATCATCTATATTAGACATGATGATGCTATGCTTATTTCACACATGATCAAGAGAGAGCGAGAGAATAATTACACAGAAGAAATAGTAGAGATCCACTGAAGATTGCGAGCAGAAAGAGGCATCGCGTAACATACAGCACTCAAACCACGCCTCCTTTTCTTGTTAATCGCCAACGTCGAACTCACGTCGCTACCGAAACCAAACCTGGTCAAACATCTTTTCATTTTTAAACAATACTAACAAATTTTTAATCCAAAATCACTACTCAAACGGACTGACATGATTTTGAAGCCTCAAATTACCTGATCGGATTAGAACATATCGACCTCTGTTTAGCGGCAGGATTAAACGTGAGTTTTGCATTCGGCAGAGAGGATCTTAGAGAGAGAGGAGCGGATAGCTTGGATTTGCATAGAAAAGGACTGTGAAGTGAAATAGCAGAAGATAATACACAAACGATTTCCCCTTTCTTCCGTTGCCTGGTTCAGCTTCTATCTTCTCTCAGATTTGGACCGTAAACGATGCTTTCGATTCTCTAGTTTTGATTCAACAAGCAAATCGTCGCTAGCCTGACTGATGAACACGAAGAATCCAGAGCCGCCTGACCGAAGTGGAGTGATTGGGCCAATTGTCGTTCAACTCGAACACGTCAATCTTAATTTCAGTTTATTCTATTTATAATGGATAGCAAAAATATTACCAAAGTTTTTTATTTTGTAACAATTTAAAAAATTATAATAATAACAAAATTAGAAAAATAAAAATAAAAATAAATAGCCTTACATCTCCATTAACCTCTCACCACTCCTTTCCTAAAATAACTCCGTCAATTCCGTAATTCTTTTTTTACTGTAAAAACCAACCGAAAACAAAAAAGTTTATGCAAATTTTATCTTGCCCGAGAGATATGATTTGAAAAGGTCTGTAACCATATTTTACCTCTTTTCTTTATTCTATCAATAATATTAATTTAATTACAATTAATTAGTTTTGAATTAACGATTAAATGACAAGAATTTTGTTGAGTTTTAGAAATTAATCATAGTTATCCGATAAAAATAAAAATTGATTAAAGAAAAAAATTCTTTAATATAAATAATATATATATAAATAAATAGAGGTATGTATAAACATATATATAAATATTCCTAAATTCTAATTATGCAGAGTGTCGGATGTCCACATAAAATTTAACACATGAACTAGAAATAATTTTGTAGAAGTTTAAACTTGAAATTAATGTTATTAGCTCATATAGGTTGACTTGGATTTCAAATGACAAAATCAAACTTTCATTAATAATAAATTAGTGATACTAATTAGGTAAGTGACTTTATTATCGGTATGGTTAGAAGTTTATATCTTGTATGACGACACGTGTTTCGTGGTTTTGCACGTGTCATGTGTTTCATATGTGTGAAGTATTATGAAATGATATGTTAATGATATGATGCATGTTATGATATGATGTGTTTGGTGATATAATACATGTTATGACATGATTTATGATATGATATGTGCATGATATGACATGAATGATGCACAGTAAATATGTTTCGACATAGTATACAACCCTGATATATGTTTTAAAGACTATGTTATAAAATGATATGATATGAAGGAAAATGGAAGATGTTATTTTTACATGGTTTGATAAACGAAAAATATTGGGATCTCATGCATCGGGGAATTTTTCCGTTTACGATGGGTACAAACACATACATCACGAAAAGAAAAATGATTATTGTATTTATCATAATGCTACCGATGGTCACTATTCCTACCAGGTGTCCGATAATAGCACCAGAGACTGCTAGCCCGACCAGAAAGAGGGATCCAGGAGGTATACGAACCGACTGGTGGGTCTATATTCGCACATGTGGGTCGTGTGTAGAATAGTAAATACACATCTTAAGATAGTCACCTAAGAGAATACGACTTTAATTAATAAGTTATATTCATGTTTGCATGTGTTTGCATTTAACTCCAATAGTGAAGTTTATTACTTAAAATACTCAAGTCACATGCTACTTTTATTTTTGAGGGAAAGACAAAATTCCCTTTATGTATGGTGGCATCACAACTTTAAAGATGACATATGCATAGAGTAGTTGTATTTAATTTTCGTAGACTATAGGTTAGTATAGAGTATTTATGTTTTATTTTTTATTAAATCTATTTTAATTTTCGTTTGTTTTGTTTTAAAAACTTTTTATGAATATTTTCAAACAATTATTTAGGCATAAAATGGTTACTTTACGTTACACGGTAGTGACTTTATTTCAGTAAATATTATAAGAAACTAGCCATTAAATTTTTTTAAATAATTTGTTTTTTCATAAATTTAAATTTTAAAAAAATTAAATAATTTACTAAAATTTAAATTTAATTTTTACAATATTAAAATTAAATTTTATATTCGATTTAAAAATATTAGAAATAAAAGTATATAGATTAAATAAAAATTTTGAAAGTCCATGTACCAAATAAATATAAATTTCAAGGAGCTAAATTAATAATATAAGCAAGTATATAAAATATATCAATAGTGTATGATCTAAATTATTTATATATGGATAATACCATTAATATAATGTTTCAAAAATATTTCAAAAACAAGTGTTTGCTTGAGAGATATTCTAAGAAAAATAACGCGCGGCTCTAGAATCGAACCAACGCCCTTGGACTTGAATCTGTGAACTGGTGCACAACTAGAACGTGAGTACGCCATCAAACGTGCATCGGTCCTTGCACATGCGTTACCTTTATGGCACGTGACTTGGTGCGTGAGACTCTTTTTTAGCCCGTTTGATTGTTTTTCATCCCGATTTCAATACCGGTGCTAATTTAGCTTGATTCAGGACCTACCAACAAGATTTGAAGAAATTTGGGACTTACAACGAGCATAAACACAAGGTAGGAAGGGCACGCTTCATCCCGATAAGTAAACACTTAGACTATAGGCAAGTAATACTTGTAGGGATCGTTAGGACGTGTTAAGGTGCGAGCATAATTTACCTTAAGTAATTAGAATACATGTGATCAGGACTTAGAATGAACAATTTGAATGAAAATGACACATATGTTATAAAAGTACGAAATTTTCCTTATAATAAGAAAATTGAGAAACATGTCTAATTTAATGTCTTCCGCTATGGTAGATTGGAGGGAGTGATACTGTGATATGAGAGCCTACAAGTAGGTTGGTTGTTGAGTATTTTTTTTATACTCACTCATTTTAATCTTTCTTTTCAGGTACCAGTCAAGGTAGGGAGGTGCTCGGGAGCTACACTGTCATAAAGGGGTGTCAACCCGGGACATTAGTTAGTTGTATTCTTTTTATGGTTGTCATTGTATATATATATATATATATATATATATATATATATATATATATATTTTGGGTATCTCGTGTCCATTCTCGGTTGACAATACCTATTTGTATTGTTTTTTTATTTTAAACTTGAATATTTTACACTCGTATTGTATGTCTTATAATTTGTACGAAACTTTACATTATATTTTTTAAATTATTTGTTTTATTATACTTTTATTTTATTTTCGTCTTGTTGTTATGGTCAGATCTCTTAAATGGATCTTCAAAAATCGAGTGACGACAAATAAGTCAATAAACTCTCAATTTTGTTTTTAAAGAGACAAAACAAATTTATATTGGACGTAATGTTAAATTTTTAATTATATATCAAATAAATTTATAAATTTTAGTAAATTGGACATAATAAATATGAAATTGGAATATTTTTTAATTTTGTTTTGAAAAAATTAAGATTATTACTCTAAACTTTTAAAAAATTAAAAATATATTTTAAATAAAATTTAAAAATATTTTTAAGAAAAAAAAAATTGTTTTAAAAAAGAAAATTAGTACAAGGAAAGATTTTGATGGGTACTAAAACGAGTGGTTGCACGAGGCAGTGGGCCAATAGCACGTGATTATGTTTGGTATTTTATTTATTTAAATAATAAAATATCCCAATTTTTCAACCACATAAATTACATGAAAAATATGGTTTTTTTTTTAAATTTTTTTTTGGAAAGTGGATAAATTAATATTGTTTTCTTTTAATAGAACGAGTGGTCCCATTTCTTCAATGCGAGCTGTCCATATCTACCCTCACCTCACCCTGTGGGTCCAATCTTATTTCAGTTCAATATATATATATATATAATATTTTTTAGATTCTTTGAATTTAATATTTATTTTGGACACGACGCACGATCAAGATTTCGTTAAAAACAATATTTTTATGAGCTAGTAAAAAGATAATGTGGAAAGAGTAAGACGGGACTGGGGGACGGTCCTACACGCAGGTAATACATTCGGTTGAAAATCGTCGTAGTCTAGAGTTTTTACGTGTCTTTCAGCCTCCAAAATCTAACTCAAGCTAACCTCCGGGGCGGGTCACAACCGAAAGGAGATCGTGGATCGAATTAAAATTAATTAATAGATTTTTCTAAAATTGGAGTTTTTTTTTTTTTTTTTTTTTTTTTTTTTTTTTTTTTTNACTCGAACCTCGCAAATTTTTAAATTGTGATAAAAAAAATTATGTTTTTTTTATTAACCTAATTTTTTATGTAAAATAAATTTATAAAAATACACAAGGCTCGAGTCTCGGAGAGAAGAAGAGGGGATTGGGTCAAACCCTAAATCGTCCTTCTCGGCCTTGACAATTAGCCAAGACCGAGATTAGGGTTGGACTCCTAAGAGGAACTGCAACTTGTAGTGTCTCAATTCGATCCGATTTGGTTCACTAACCTAATTTGCTATATCTTTCTTAGGTAGCTCTCTCTTCTCGATACTTTAAACCCTAACTATAACCAAAGTTCTCCTAGCTAATTCCAACATTGAGGTTAGAGTGACAAGCACCACACTGATGTGTAGTTGTAGCTCATGTTCTTCCTTCATTAAAATAAAATTCGAGACTATCATTTGCAAAGGACACGAGAATACACACATTCTAAGCCTCGTTCCCAACAATTAGAGGAAGAGATTGTATTGCTCAAGAAAAGCACGAGCAAAATGGATCAAAACCTAGTCGAGATCCGAAGAAAGAAAATTTTTAACAGTGGAGAATACGAGAGAAACTAAAGCTCATATCCAAAAAAAAAAAAAACTAAAAGAAAAGTCGATCCATCATCGCTATTCATCTAAAAACCCTAAGAGTAACGACATGATCATATCAGATTTGAGAAGCCCGATCAAGAAAAAAACAAAAATTGTAGAAACTCGAGCTAGAAATGGCTGAGATCGTAGTCATTTGTTACCTTTACGAGGTAATTTCATACTCGGATGACGATTTTTTTGATGCTAGAAATGCTCAAGGTCGAGGCCATGGTCATGTCTCACTAGTAAAACTTAAAATCTTAGAAGGTTTCTTTTTTTCAAATGTGGATATATATATATATATACATACATATACATAATGCATATATAACACACATATGTGGATATATATATATATACACACACATGAAAGGGGAAGGCGTCTCATATACGTATACATACATATATATATACATACATATATATACATACATAGATATATATACATATATATATACATATATGTATACAAATATACATACAAATATATATATATACATATACATATATATGTGTATATATATGTACACATGAGAGGGGAAGGCGCCAGGGAGACAAGGACCGGTAGTTCATGCTAATCCAAAATCAAGGCGAGTAAATTCTAAGCTAAATACAGTGATGGATTATGAATCGACGACAATGGATGACGACGAGCCACTTCTTGGGAAGATAAAAGCCAAAACCCAAAAGCGAAGCAGCTGCTCTTTCGAAAGAGACGTACGGAACTTGTTTGCAGCGACGAATCGAGCAAGACAATCACCAACTTCACTGATGAAGATTAAGTTCCTGCTCGCTCAGTTTCTTTGAACAATCAATCCAACAATTTTCACTTGAATCCTTACAGTTTAAGTCATGGAGAAGAATCGGAGCGGAGAAAGAGGAGCGATGGCGTTTTCGTCCTCGGCGGATAGCAATATGAGGGCTCGTCTGAGTAACACCACTAGCACCGGCAACAGAGCTGCCGCACTTGTGCAATACAATGCCGATGCTGGAATTATGAGCAAGTTTGAGCAATCGGATGCCTCTGGTGAGTCTTTTAATTATTCGAGGTCAGTTCTTGAAGCTAATGAATCTGTTCCCGAAGAACAAATTGCTGCTTATCTGTCTAGGATTCAGAGGGGTGGGCTGGTTCAATCGTTTGGTTGTTTGCTTGCGATTGATGAGTCTAGTTTTAAGATTATTAGCTATAGTGAGAACTGTTTTGAAATTTTGGGGTTACATGATGAATTTGAGTCGGCACAGGGGAAGGGATTGATTGGGGTTGATATGAGAGCTCTGTTTACGCCTTCCTCCGGTGCTTCTTTGGCTAAAGCAGCTTCTTTCAGGGAGATTTCGTTGTTGAATCCGGTTTGGGTCTATTCTAGGACTACTCAGAAGCCATTTTATGCTATATTGCATAGGATTGATGTGGGGATTGTGATTGATTTAGAGCCTACACGATCTTTTGATCCTGCATTGTCGCTTGCTGGCACGGTTCAGTCGCAGAAACTAGCGGTTCGGGCGATTTCTAGGCTGCAGGCTCTACCTGGTGGTGATATAGGTGTTCTATGTGACACGGTTGTGGAAGATGTGCAGAAGCTTACAGGGTATGATAGAGTGATGGTGTATAAGTTCCATGATGATGAACATGGTGAAGTAGTGTCAGAAATCAGAAGGTCTGACTTAGAGCCATATCTTGGTTTGCATTATCCTGCCATTGATATACCTCAAGCTGCTCGGTTTTTGTTCAAGCAAAACCGCATCAGGATGATTTGTGATTGCCACGCGAAGCCTGTGCAGGTCATTCAAAGTGATGAGCTAAAGCAGCCTCTTTGTTTGGTTAATTCAACACTTCGATCGCCCCATAGCTGTCATTTGCAGTACATGTCGAATATGGGTTCCTTAGCCTCGTTAGCGATGGCTGTAGTCATGAATAGTGATGACTCGCCAACACGGTTATGGGGCTTGGTAGTGTGCCACCATACTTCTCCGCGATATGTCCCTTTCCCACTTCGTTATGCTTGTGAGCTTCTCATCCAGGCATTTGGGCTGCAGCTTTACATGGAGCTTCAATTGTCATTACAATTAACAGAGAAAAAGGTTCTCAAGACACAAACATTCCTCTGCGACATGCTTCTTCGAGGCTCCCCATGTGCATTGCTGATGCAGTCTCCTAGTATAATGGATCTTGTGAAGTGTGAGGGTGCAGCATTGTATTATAATGGGGCATGTTGTTTACTTGGTATAACTCCGACTGAAGCACAAGTCAAAGATCTTGTAGAATGGGTACTTACTAACCATGGGGATTCTACGGGACTGAGCACGGATAGTTTGGCTGATGCTGGCTACCCCGAAGCTGCTTCTCTAGGTGATGCAGTGTGTGGTATGGCAGCTGCAAGAATTAGTTCCAAGGATTTCTTATTCTGGTTCAGGTCTCAGGCAGCAAAGGAAATCCAATGGGGAGGAGCCAAGCATCATCCGGATATTAAGGACGATGGTGGAAAACTGCACCCAAGATCATCATTTAAAGCGTTTCTTGAAGTTGCGAAGAGTAGAAGTTTACCTTGGGAAGTTCAAGAAATAAATGCCATTCACTCGTTGCAGCTTATTATGAGGGAGTCTTTTTCTAACACTAGGGACAGTGATTCAAAGGTAGAAGCTTCTGCCCAGCCGAGTGACACTGTAATCCAGGATATCGACGAACTCAGTTCAGCAGCTTGCGAAATGGTGAGGTTGATTGAAACAGCAACTGTTCCAATTTTTGGGGTTGATTCAACTGGTGTGATCAATGGATGGAATGCTAAAATTTCTGAACTCGTAGGATTACAAACTAGTGAAGCTTTGGGCAAATCTCTGGTTAATGAAATTGTTCATGAAGATTCACGTGGAACTGTTGGAGATTTACTTTCCCATGCTCTTCAAGGTACGTGTAGATATCGAGGCATTTAATATTTTAACTGCTTAAGTCAAGAGGCATGGCAATAGAAAATTGAATATAGACTTAAAGTGTAATGGCCCAAGCCTACCGCTAGCAGATATTGTCTTCTTTAGGCTTCCCCTCAAGGTTTTTAAAACGTGTCTGCTAGGGAGAGGTTTCCACACCCTTATAAAGAATGTTTCGTTCTCTTCTCCAACCGATGTGGGATCTCACAATCCACCACCCTTCCGGGACCAATGTCCTCGCTAGCACTCTGTTCCCTTTTCCAATTGAGTAGGACCCCCCAATCCACCTCCCTTTGGACCCAGCGTCCTTGCTGGTACATCGCCTCGTGTCCACTCCCTTTGGGGTTCAGCCTCCTCGCTGGCACATTGCCTGGTGTCTAGCTCTGATACCATTTGTAATGGCTCAAGCCCACCGCTAGCAAATATTGTCTTCTTTGGGCTTTTCCATTTGGGCTTCTTCTCAAGGTTTTTAAAATGCGTCTACGAGGGAGAGGTTTCCACACCCTTATAAAGAATGTTTCGTTCTCCCTAACTGATATGGGATCTCACATAAAGCTCGATAGAAAAAGTTCTCAATCATGATTTCTACCAATAATCTTCATAGGGGCGAGTCAGCCGTCTAGTTTATGAAGCTAACTATTGATTCGAGCACCAGCTATAATAGCATAGCAATAGCCCTCTACCTTTTCCTTTTCCCCCTTTCCCTTGTTATGTGATTGTCCTTATGTTTTTCAGGTAAGGAAGACAACAATGTGGAGTTAAAACTGAGAAGTTTTCGATCTGATAAAGAAAAGTCTACCATTTATATTGTCGTTAATGCTTGCACAAGTAGGGATTACACAAACAAAATTGTCGGGGTTTGCTTTGTCGGGAAAGATGTTACGCCCGAGAAAGGTGTGATGGATAAATTTATACGTCTGCAGGGAGATTATAAGGCTATTATTGAAAGTTTGAGTCCATTGATCCCACCGATATTTGCTTCGGACGTGAACGGTTACTGCTGTGAATGGACTGCAGCCATGGAAAAGCTTTCTGGTTGGAGAAAAGATGAAGTTATAGGAAAAATGCTAGCTGGGGAGATCTTTGGAAATTTTTGTAGGTTGAAAGGTCTAGATACGCTCACTAGTTTTATGATCCTTTTATATCAAGGTATCGACGGTCAAGAAACCGAGAAGTTTCCGTTAGGATTTTTCAATAAGGATGGGAACTATGAGGAGGTTCTTTTAACATCAAACAAAAGAACTGATGCAGAAGGTAACATCATTGGTTGTATCTGCTTCCTGCAAATTGTTCAGCCCAACTTGCATGGGGTCTCTGAAGGACTTGGTGTGGGCGACAGAGAGGGAAATCTGCAGCTTAAGGAGTTGACTTACATAAAGCAGGAGATGAAAAATCCTTTAAATGGCATTAGATTTACTCATGAACTTCTTGTAAATTCAGGCATTACAGAAAACCAGAAGCTCTTTCTCGATACCAGTGGCGCATGCGAGAGACAAATCATGACGATCATAGAGGATATGGACTTCAGAAGTTTAGAAGGAGGGTAAGTAACATCGAAAACGTCCACTATATCTTTATATTCATATCTTTTTCTCTACTGCTGGTGATTTTACGCTTTTTTTTGGTTCATTAACTATGCCATGAAGTTCTGAATTTGCAAGTTGTTTAACTATCACTTTATTAAACCCAATGTGCCTGCTTAAAGAAATGAAGCATCCACCGAAGTAAGTGTCGAGGGACGATTGGAGAAGAGAAAAGTTAAAACTTGAGGGCTAAGTGAACATTTAGGGTGTGTATGAATAAGTATAAGCCACTGGAACACATTGTTTAGGGAAAATAATGCATTGTTAGCCTTGTTAATATGATCTTATGCATCGAAAAAGGTAGCATTTAATATTGTACAACGGTTGTTTTAATCGACTTCAAGACGAGGTAAATGAACACATCTGTTTATGTCGCTAAGCCGTTCCTGGCCAGAGCAACAAGCAAATTTCTTCATTGCAGCTGAGGATTAGAGTATATTTTTCTCTCATACTGTTGTCATCCGTTGGAGAGGGGAACGAAACATTCCTTATAAGTGTGTGGAAACCTCTTCCTAGTAGACGCGTTTAGAAACCTTGAGGGGAAGCCCAGAAGGGAAAGCCAAAGAGGACAATATCTGCTAGCAGTCGGCTTGGGCTATTACAGATGGTATCAGAGCTAGACACTGAGCGTTATGCCAGCGAGGACGCTGAGCCTTGAAGGGGGGTAGATTGTGAGATCCCATATCAATTGGAGAGAGGAACGAGTGCCAGCGAGGACGCTGGGCCCCAAAGGGAGTGGATTGGATTGGATTGTGAGATCCCACATCGGTTGGAGAGGGGAACGAAGCATTCTTTATAAGGGCGTGAAAACCTCTCCCTAGTAGACACGTTTTAAAAACCTTGAGGGAAAGCCTGAAAGGGAAAACCCAAAGAGGACAATAAATGCTAGCGGTGGGCTTGGGCCATTACAAATATAATTCTTCCCCGATATCCCACAGTTTCTTCTCCTCTAGAAAACATAAAAAGTAACCAATACCTTAGCTTTTATTGAACCCGAATATATATAGTCATGCCTTTATGTCTCTATTGTCTACTAAATTTTGTTCTACCTCTGATTTTTCACCTTGTTTAACAGCCAAGTAGAGATAAACAGAGAAGAATTTATCCTCGGGAGTGTGCTGGACGCCATTATCTGTCAAATCATGACTGTTGTCAGAGAGAAGAACATACAACTTTTTCATGAGATTCCAGAAGAAATCAAAGTGTTAAATCTTTGTGGCGATCATATTAAGCTTCAGTTGGTTTTGTCAGATTTCTTGCTTAATGTCGTGCAGTACGCGCCTGTTCCGGATGGTTGGGTTGAAATCAAAATTTCATCTGGTTTGAAGCTCATACAAGATGGAAATGAACATATTCACTTGCAGATCAGGTACTCACTTTGACTAAAAAACATCATTTGGTGCATTTACTTTCATATGACAATTTAGTCTCTAAACTTTAGTATTCAATGATTTAGTCCGTACACCGAAAAAACTTGTTACTGCTAAGGTCAAAGTGGGTTTTGCACGGTAGCCACTTGAATCTATCCTGTGAGATCCCACATAGGTTGAAGAGAGGAACGAAGCATTCCTTATAAGAGTGAGGAAACATCTCACTCTCCTTAGCAGACGTTTTTTTAAAACCGTGAGGTTGACGACAATATGTAACGGGCCAAAGCGGACGATATTTGTTAGCAGTGGGCTTGGACTATAACAAATGGTATCAGAGCCAAACATTGGGCGGTGTGCCAGCGAGGACGCTGGGTCTCCAAGGGGGATGGATTGTAAAATCCCACATCGGTTGAAGAGAGGAACGAAGCATTCCTATTAAGGGTGTGGAAACCTCTCCCTAGCAGATGCATTTTAAACCCATGAGGCTGACGGCGATACATAACGGGCCAAAACAAATAATATCTGTTAGCGGTGGGCTTGGACTATTACAAATGGTATTAGAGCCAGACATCGGACAGTGTGTCAACGAGGACGTTGGGCCCCAAGGATGATAGATTGTGAGATCCCACATTAATTGGAGAGGGGAACGAAGTATTCATTATTAGGGTATGGAAACCTCTCTCCCTAACAGACGCGTTTTAAGACCGTAAGGCTGACTGTGATACATAATGGGCAAAAACGGATAATTTCTGTTAGCAATGGGCTTGGGCTGTTACATACCAACTCGTTATTTGTTTTCTACACGAATTTTGATTTCTGGTTTGATTTCTAGTAGTCACTAAACCGTAGGATTAAATTCTACCGTACAAAGATTAGAGACAAATCATAGTCTAATCCCCTTTTCTACACGGTTTTTCCATGTATGTTCTCTGCTTGATCATATGATGATTGAATTGTTTGTACTGCTCACTACTTTAATCCATCTTGTTACAATGAACTATTGGGACAGTGATTTGTTTTGATTTCTTTGTATGTAGAATGTCTCATCCAGGTCAAGGTCTGCCTCCTGAACTAATCCAAGATATGGTTGGAGGAGGTCAGCAATGGACTTCAAAGCAAGGCCTTGCTCTAAACCTGTCACGTAGACTTCTCAATAAGTTGAGCGGTAACATACGCTACGTTAGAGAGCAAACTAAATGCTACTTCATCATCGACCTCGAGCTCAAATTAAGGCGCTCGAGAGGGTCGATGGAAGCTACTACAAGCCAAGGGACATGAGCTTCTATTTTCAGGTGGATGCACGCTTCTACAACTCATATCAGGAACGTTGTTATGGAAGATGCACAGATTCCAAGTCTGGACAACGCCGAGCCCCAACACATAACATGTCCCCGGATACGTGAAAGCGTATAATGAGTCCATTTTTCGGTTGCTCGCCCGTTACGATGCCGAGAGTCTCTTGGTAATGTTCGATGGTCGAATTCGACGTGAAATTGTATGTAAGGTTTGTAAATGACAAATCTGGATGTTATAGGTTGTGTAGCTCAGTCTGTATTTGAGGTTGGCTCTGCTGGTGCATGTTTCATCAATGTATATCAAACATAGGGTTTTGTTTTGGTCTGTTTTGGACATGAATACCATACATTGTAATATTTTAGCTCTGTGATTATTGTGACACAAAAAGGACCGAACCAATGTCGGTCTGAGTAACCGAAATAGTTACGTTTCTAAAAATTCGTCCATAATTTCGAGACCAAAATAAAAAAAGTTTGTAAGTTTAGAGTTTGAAAGTTCGAGAAAATAAGTTTGGAAGTTCAGAGTTCGAATGCTCGAGAAAATAAGTTTGTTTTTTTTTTTTTTTTTTTTTTAGAATGCTCGAAAAGTTGATGTTGGTATTCTTCGGCGTTGAAGATTTTCTTTTGAAGTCTTGGTTTATTGTTAGCTGTTTTTCAACGATTAGGGTGTGAAAATTTCTCCTTAGTGGACGCGTTTTGAAAACCTTGAGGGGAGAAGCCCAAAGAAGACTATATGTGCTAACAGTAGGCTTGGACTATTATAAACGGTATTGAGCTAAACATTAGGCGGTGTACTAGCGAGGATGTTGAGCCTCGAAGGGGATGGATATCAAACGGTGTGTCAGCGAGGACGCTAGGTCCCAAAAGGGTGTATTGTGAGATCCCCACATTTTTTATAAGAGTATCGAGCCAGACATTGGATAGTGTATTAGCAAGGACATTGAGCCTTGAAGGGGATGGACACTCGGCGGTGTGCCAGCGAGGACGTTGGGTCCCAAAATGGTGTATTGTGAGATCCCCACATTGATTGGAGAGAGGAACGAAACATTATTTATAAGGGGGCTAGAAATATCTCCGAGCAAATGAAGGGGATGGACACCAGACGGTGTGTCAACGAGGATGCTGGGTCCCGAAATGGTGTATTGTGTATTGTGAGATCCCCACAATTAGAGGGAGGAACGAAACATTCTTTATAACGGGCTAGAAATATCCCCTTGCAAACGAAGGAGATGGACATCAGACAGTGTGCCAACGAGGACGCTGGATCTTGAAAGGGTGTATTGAGTATTAATGGATTACTTTTAAAATTATTGAACTTTTTTTTTTAAGTTTATAATATATATATATATATATATATATATATTTTAACCTTTTCAAGTATTATTGAAATTTGGAATATTTTTATTAATTGAGGAAAATAAAAAATCTATTTAATAATGTAATGGGCCTATATCAGAGCCCAGAAAATAAAAAATCTATTTAATAATGTAATGGGCCTATATCAGAGCCCATGGGCTTGAGATACAAAATCTAGTTGCCAAACATGGCCCAAGCTCTTCAAACCAGAAGAAACAAACCCTAATCGAACGCGCATTCTCTATATATAGCTTTCAGACCCTTGGAGCTTATCGTATAAGCTGGACGGCCTAGGGAAACCCTAGTTCTGTAAGTTCTTCTCTTTGATCCGCCGCTAGGGTTTATTGGCTTATTCTCGTATTTCAAATCTGTTTCATTGTCTTTAGGTTGAGGAGATTTCGTTGTGTTGCTACTATCTTTCTCAATCGTTTTGGTTAATTCTGTTTCTCCCCTAGCGCGCCCACTGTGTTGTTTTTAAATCATTTAGGGTTGATTTAAAGTTTTCTAGGATGTGATACCTTTGAGATGATTAATAATCGTACTTGTTATGAAATCTGTAGATATAAGTGAAAATGGCGGTTCCTTTGCTGACGAAGAAGGTCGTGAAGAAGAGGACCACGAAGTTTAAGAGGCCTCAGAGTGATCGAAAGATCTCCGTTAAGGTATTTTAATTTGTTATCGTATTCTCACCAAATTTCTGTTTATATGTTATTGTGCGCTGTATGGAAGATGATGAGATGTATTGTCGCCCCAGTCTTACTTGTACCAATGGGTACCAGATGGTGATTGACACAGTATCTGATTCTTGTTATTGTTAGTTGCTCATTTGCTTTGATTTGAATTTTGAAGATATGATGGCTAGGTTGTGTTTTTGCATTTTTCACATATTTGATTAAGCTTAACAACGTTTGATGATTTAATTCACCCCAGACCCGACTAGTGTCCTCGGATACATTATGGTGATTCACAGATCGACTATCTGATACTCACTCTGACATAGCTTTTAAATCAGTTTTGAAGTCGAATAAGGAATTTATTTCGTTTCGTTTTTTTGAAACCATTAGTAATTTGCTGATGTCCTGGCTCACCGTCTATTGTCATAAGATGGTGATGTTAATAGAACTGTTTTCTGATCGTAATACAGTATGAAACCATGATTTCTCTGACTATGTGCGTCTCGTTTTATCTTTTTAGTTTCTAAGCACATTTTTCTCGAATATATACAACATGGCGTGATGATGATAACCCATCATTTCTGTAATTGAATGATGAATATTTTCATGCACTACCATCTGATCTATGTTGTATATTAAATTCCATGTTAGTTTTACGCCATTTTTTCTAATATTCGTTTGTCAACTAGACACATTGATTTTCTGCTGCAATCCATGATGCAAATTACCCAAATTACTGATTTTCTGTGATTATTTACACATATCACCATCTTTCGGCTGAGGTTGCAGTTAAAAAGTATTTTTCAAGTTAAAATAAATATCATCATTTCTGTTTGAAAGCTTTGCCAACTGATATACTATGTTTATTGCACTTGATATTAATTTTACATCTTCTTTAGCATGTTTACTCTCTACCCAATAGTGTCTTGCTGCAATCTGTGATGCAAACAAACCCGAATTACTGATTTTCTGTGATTAATAACAGTTATCACCATCTTTCGGCTGAGGTTGCAGTAAAAATTATAACTTTCATAGATCGAGTCATTTACATTTTTCTTTTGCTATAAACTGAACTTGCCCGTGGTATCTAATGTCCGGACTTTATTTAATAGCTGGACATTTCGTTTTTTAGGGCATAGAGTAACTATATACAGGTCTTGCGACACGGTTAGCTTAAAAACTTATAAGCTCTCTGTTACTAAAACCCTGCATACAGATATATAATTATTTTTTCAATCTCCTGTGATCTTCGTTAGTCAATATTGTCTGGCTTTGTTCACTTATTTTTAAATTTATCTGACAGGAAAGCTGGAGAAGGCCAAAGGGTATCGATTCCAGAGTAAGGAGAAAGTTCAAGGGATGTACTCTGATGCCAAACATTGGCTACGGGACTGACAAAAAGACCCGCCACTACCTCCCTAATGGGTTCAAGAAGTTCGTTGTTCACAATGTCAAGGAGCTTGAAGTTCTGATGATGCACAACAGGTTTGTGACGACCTCTCATACATCATTAGCAATTATAAAGGAATGATTAATGGATTGTCTGATCCGTTTGTGTCGTTACTGCAGGACTTACTGTGCCGAAATCGCCCACGATGTTTCCACAAGGAAGAGGAAAGAGATCGTTGAGAGGGCAGCTCAACTTGATGTTGTAGTTACCAACAAGCTTGCTAGGTTGCGCAGCCAAGAGGATGAATGAACCATTTAGATCCACTTTTCATCGTGTTTTGTAGTGAGATTTCGTTTATATATACAATTTTTGTTGGATTTAAGAGATTTTGACATTAATGAGTTATGAATTCACAACCATCTCTTTGATAATATATTTTTGATACTTCAAATCATGACGTTAATCTTCATGAGCTTTTTGGTTCTCTCCGTTTCCTTTGGCATCAATTTCTTCTATTCTGTGTCCAAATCTATAGAACATTATAGTGTTCTTGTCAATGGTGACTCATCTGTAGTCAGAGGGTGACATGTCAATGGCGCCCATTGCGCCATGTACGAGTCCGATTATGCTAATGTATAAAAACATAAAAGTGGGTGGGTCGACATTGTGCACCTTAGCCCTTTAGTCGTAATTGATATTAACAAGATTCAATGGTGCCCCCATTGTGCCATCTATAACTCCCATGTACATTGGAGGGTTCATTCTTCAATAGTATTCAAATTTTGATGCATATTTAAGATGATTTCATCATATATGATGACTTTTGAGTTGATTTTTGATAAATGTGCCCAAATAGGTAGCGAAGGCTACTACATCGAGTCATGGTATGGCATCACCAAGCATCAATTAGACTTGAGTTTTTGGTTAGTACCCATGTCTCGATAGCTATTGCAATGCCTTCAATAAGCTCCTTTCGAATGTTTTAAAGTTCTTTTGATCCAACAAAGGGTCCAAACATAAAAATTCCGAATCAATGTTAAAGTTTGTAGGCCGTAAGGAGACTTTGAAGATCCTTAACCTAGTGTAGAGACAAATTAACTAAAGTTATAATTGAGTGAAAATACATGTACATGCATTGTTAAGGCCCGAAATGAAGCTTAGTTTCCATCGTTAATACATGTACATGTACTAATTTGTGTTCCCTAAAAACTAACCAAAATGGAATTTGTGTTCCCTAAAAACTAACCAAAATGGAATGCAAACATAACTTGTTTGAAGAAAAAGAAACTTGCATACACAAGAACCCAAAAGGATGGCCGAAAGGGGGGTTTATGAACGTAGTCTATCTCTTCAAAAGACGAACTTCATCCCACACATACATTTCTTACTTTTCTTAGAGTAAAATACTTCCTAAAAAAAATTGACAACGATGAACTCGAATAAATGAACGTAGTCTATCTCTTCAAAAGACGAACTTCATCCCACACATATACATTTCTTACTTTTCTTAGAGTAAAATACTTCTTAAAAAAAATTGACAACGATGAACTCGAACAAATAAACGTAGTCTGTCTCTTCAAAAGACGAACTTCATCCCACACATACACATTTCTTACTTTTCTTAGAGTAAAATACTTCTTCAAAAAATTTGACAACGATGAACTCGAACAAATAGACGTAGTCTGTCTCTTCAAAAGACAAACTTCATCCCACACATACACATTTCTTACTTTTCTTAGAGTAAAATACTTCAAAAATTTGACAACGATGAACTCGAATAAATGAATGTAGTATATCACTTCAAAAAACAAACTTCATCCCACACATTTACGTTTCTTGGTTTCAGAACATTTCACGAACATTCTTCCATCAAATTCCAGATTCAAAACTAAATTTTTAGTCTGGATGTGAATATTGCCTTTCAGTAATAAAGGTAAGCACATCCATTTTATCCCCTAAGGCAAAGAATATCACTTTCTTAGCTTGTGCAGCAGCAGAATGTACCATTTCAAAAGAGAAGACTTACAAATGTTGGCAAAGAAAGTATTCCCATATCCTTCTTTTGCCTTGAACATGAAGCATTATCCTAACACTTTACAACTCCAAAGAACTCTTTGAACACAGCAGCCTTTGCAAGTAAAGAACCTGAACCTTCCTTTTCATCCCCATTTATAAGCCCATCTCTGCCTCCTTACTTCCACATTACATTACAAGTTTTGGGTCTTTTTGTTCTGTTCTTCCTCTTTCACTCAGCTTTTTCTTTCTGATTTCACTGCTCAAATGGCTAATTCACAGATGAAATCCATTGCCACTGTGCTTCTGTTGCTTAACTTCTGCATGTATGTTATTATTTTGGGCATTGGAGGGTGGGCCATGAACAGAGCAATTGATCATGGCTTCATCATTGGTATTATCCAAGTTCTTGATTAGTCTCCTTTGTTTGTTTCATCTAGTTCCATATTTTGAATGTCTCGAACGGATTATCGAGATGAAAACTTCGATACTACGATCATATCACGGATGGAAATTGAAAAGTGATATGAACTTCGACACTATGTGTGAGATCCTACATTGGTTGGGGAGGAGAACGAAACATTCTTTATAAGGGTGTGGAAACCTCTCCCTAGCAAACGTGTTTTAGAAACCTTGAGGGAAAGTCCGAAAGGAAAAGCCTAAAGAAGACAATATTGTTAGGAATCACAACTCTCCATAATTGTATGATATTGTCCACTTGAGCATAAGCTCGCATGGCTTTGCTTTGGGCTTCCACAAAAGGTCTCGTACCAATGGAGATGTATTCATTTACTTATAAACCCATGATCATTCTCTAAATTAGCCAATGTGGGACTCACTCCCAACAATCCTCAACAAGTATCTGCTAGCGGTGGGCTTGGGCTGTTACAAATGTTATCAAAACCTGGTACCGAGCGATGTGCCAGCGAGAATGCTGGCTCCCAAGAGGGGTGGATTGTGAGATCCCATATCAGTTGGAGAGAGGAACGAAGCATTCCTTATAAGGGTGTGAAAACCTCTACCTAGCAGATACGTTTTAAAAACCTTGAGAGAAAGCCTAAAGAGGACAATATCTACTAGCGCTGGGCTTAGGCTGTTACACTATGTGTTACACTATGTCCATGTCATGTTGTCATTTTTTTGTTTTTGGTTCATTTTGAACATGTTTCTATGTTGCAGCTTGCTGATGGGTGAGAATTTTGCAGGTCCTGGGCTTAAACTTCCAGCACATTTTTCACCAATTTACTTCCCCATAGGGAATGCAGCCACTGGTTTCTTTGTGATATTTGCTTTGTTAGCTGCTGTGTTTGGAGCTGCCTCAGCAATCTCAGGACTTAACCATATTCGGTCATGGAGTGCTGAAAGCTTCGGTGCTGCATCCTCTGCTGCTGTTTTTGCTTGGACTCTCACTCTCCTTGCCATGGGGTATGCATTCCCATCTAATTCTTTAAGAGGTTTATCTAAAAGATCCGCAATATACCTAGGAAGACGTTTCAAATACTACACATGGATTACCGGATATGTTAGTTTAATATTAGCCCATTTGATATCTCCGTATCCAAGAATCAACAAACCCGACTCTGCATTGTTCACAAAATTTTGAATCTTCTTTTTTATCTCCGATTACCCGATAATTTCCACAAGCACAAGTCCTCCTTTTTATAGGCCCGAAAATTCTTTCACAAAATAATCCATCTTTTTCAGGTTTAAAGTTTTACTAAAAAGTTCGCATCGTTCTTGTAACGGTTCATGCATTAAAACTTATCTTTTTTAGTTCAACATCTGAGAGGATAGGATTCAAACTATTGACTTCATGTTCGAGAATGTGTCTTAGTATGTTGAGTTAAGTTAACGATGACCCATTTTAGAATCTCGACAAAGTTTTTCGTATGTGTTTTCTTTTTGTTATTACATGAAAAGGAAAATAAGAAAAGAGGAGCATAACTTGCTTTGAAAGTTTTGACTGGACTTTGAGGCTTTGTTATTTATGCAGCTTTGCTTGGAAAGAGATTCAACTGGATCTCAGAAACTCAAGACTGGTGAGGAAAATAAAGATTTCTTTTCCCAGCTGCAATTTATCATCACAAATCTAATCTAAAACAGTTCCAATTCAAACTATATTGATACGACAAGATTTTGCTTGTGTTTTCATTTGTTGCAGGTAACAATGGAAGCCTTCTTCATTATTCTCTCAGCTACACAGCTTGTTTACATTATGACCATCCATGGTGCTGTGACCAAAAGATGAGAGCTGAATGCTTTAACATTTGTTTGATTCATTGCCCATTTTCAATTGTCTTTGGTGTTGTTTTCTTTTGTTGTAATTAACCATCTCTGTAAACCTTGCAAACATGCAAGGAGCTTAGTTTAGAAGATTATTCTTTTTGTGGTTTGTTGTGGTGATTTTATTTGTATAAATGTTGACAATAAACTTGGTTTGATGTTTGATTTAAAAGCTTCAGTCTTCCTCTCTCACACTTTTTGTTTGTAGGATGGATAATTCAAAGAACACAAGAAACCGATCAAAGGTTATGATAATCTAACAACATTTTCGGTGAAAATAGATTCTACCATCAAATGCCAACCTGAGCATCGCTCTACTGGTTAAGACATAGCCTAAAACTAAAGGTTAAGGATTCAGATTGCGACCACCTAAAATGAAAGGTGTAATATGGATATTCTTAAGGAGAATACAGCAGCAGAATCAATTATTATCTTTATGAGGAAGAAGCTTAAGTTTGGTAACGTAACAGCCCAAGTCCACCACTAGCAAACATTGTCCTCTTTGGACTTTTCCTTTTGGGCTTTCCTTCAAGATTTTTAAAACGCGTTTGCTAGGGAAAAGTTTCCACACCCTTATAAGAATGTTTTGTTCTCCTCCCCCACCGATGTGGGATCTCACAAGTAATCTTTATTAGAATCTTCGGACCAATATATATGTAGCCATATCTTCATCCTTGCTTATTGAAACACACGTCTGAGTACCAATTGTGTTGACTAGGAAATAGGACAAACAAGAACCATAGTTGTGAGATCCCGCATCGGATGAAAACCTCTTCCTAGCAGACGCGTTTTAAAAACCTTGAGGGAAAGTCCGAAAGTGAAAACTCAAAAGGACAATATCTGCTAGCAGTGGGTTTGAGCCGTTACAATAGCTATAGCTAATCTATTCCTTTCTTTTCAGTTTGAGGATAGGATACGATCTAAAAGGCAACGGGTTTGATAGGCCTTAAGTGCAAATTGTACTTGAAATGGAAAGGAAGGATGATGGCATAGTTGCAGCAGGTAGGATGGAGATGGAAATGACCGTTACATGATTTACGGGGCCTAAAATTTAGTTGGTACGGATTCGGTATAGTGAGGATAGTTAGGAAGGATAAGTAGGAGGGGCCAAGATGGAAGGGATTGAAGTGAGTAGAGTTGAGGGAGTCTTTTGGACTACCAGTTGTCGAGAAGCTAAAGTATCATAGTTTTCCTTATTTTCAATGAGAATATCCATTGAAGACCAAACACATTCATCACAAAGCCAGCAGATCATGATAGCTCATGGAGCTTGAAAATAAACAACTATAATGCTGAGATAAAGCATCAGTGTAGTGGTGGATGCCACCTGACAGACAAAACAAATGCGAGTTTTTGTAACTCGTCTATATACGCTTCCTTCATACTGAAAGTAAAGTAAACTGAACTAGTTTACATGATCATACAAGTAATATAGAGAAAATACAGTAAGCTAAGCTGCCTGGTAATGATGAAATTGCCATTGACATAGATCTTAGCTTAGGAAGTCGAGCATCACATCACAACTATAAATGTTTAGAGATATACCAGAAGTTTCAAACTTATCAAAAGGCTTGCTTCTTAGATGAATTTCATCAGTGCACTGGAACTCTCCCTGGCTGTCTGCTTCTATATTAAAGGTTTTAAATGATGTCAGTTTCAGCTTACAATATCAAAAAAATAAATATTGGCACAACAATATAAAAAGCTTATAAAGTGACATTAAATGAGTAAACAAAACGATTCTATATTACAGAAAGAGAGGATCCCAGATGGGGAATGTAACTGATAGAGCACCAAACATTGACAATCAATGCTGTCAATCAAGACCATTTGACTGTGAAATCGGCTACAGCGATTTCTCCATGAATCTTTCAACGACCATTTGGATCCTGTTGCTAATTGAAATTGACTTATTTTCTTAATTTAAACACGATCCTTTGTCTATATAAGTGTATTATTGTTTGGACAGTTATCTGTTAACACTATTGAAAATTACTCTATGAAATTTCTCTTCATATCTGAAGCTCTTTAGTAACCAACCCAACCCCAGTGCCACTTGGGAAAATGTTATGATACAGATGATATGCCTTAAAGAAATCTATCAGGTAGTTGGTTTAAAAGACTAGACAAGATAATAACGGGCAACTATGAATAGAAAATGATGAAAAGAAAATGGTCGGCCATTCAAGCTTTCTGTCGGCCTCAAAATGATATTGACATATTAAGGCCATTCAACCGTAAGATGCAGAAAGACTCAAAATCAAACAAATATGTCGAGAGATAAATTATCGATGAAATTTGCATAGGAACAAAACTTCGTTTCATATAAAGGGGAATAAAGAATCTCTTGGCCTCTAAAACAGAGCAATTTGCCAAAAAGCTATCCACATTCACAATGCACATACACTCAAAATTTTTGGACAACGATTCTTAATATATTCAGATGGCATCTCACATTTCCTAGGGAGGTAAAGGATTTTTTGGATATGGCCTTAACGTACCACCCTTTCAAGAACGCAAAAGCCCTATTATGGAAAAACCTCATCTTGGCTTTCTTATGGAATCTGTGGAAAGAAAGAAATCAGAGAATATTTGCAGAAACGACACAGACCTACACAAAACTTTTCGACAATGTTGTTTACCAAGCTATATCTTGGTGTAAACTGTCTAATATTTTTACTTCCTACCGTTATACCTCCCTCATTGCAAATTGGGAAGGTCTTTTGTAAACATCATGGATTAGACCTCCCTCTTGTAAATTTCACTCATCGATGAAATTGTCTCTTATAAAAAAAAATTAATAATAATAATTAAAAAAAAAAAAAAAAAAAANAAATTACAAAAATTCCTATCAAAATAACTCCAAAGAGAAGGAATGAAATTCAGCCACATGAACTCAGAAACATCTGTAATGAAACAGTAACATTAATGCAAAGCATTGATAACTAAATGCTGGCAGTTTCGACACATCACATGCAGTTGTTACATTATAGATAAGTAATTCTTCAAAAGAACAAACCTGAATTCATCAATTGATGCCTTTCAGCAAATCAAACAATCCACAACAACTGAATATAGAAGTCTTTTGGGCCATTATTGGAGCTGAAGCTAAGGTCTACACAAATGACGAAGCATAGTTACATACATTTTATTGGGACTCGAAACAAAGCACAACTGATAAAATAACTTAGCCATACCTTGTTTTTAGAGCACAATGGAATCTCAGAATCCTTAGTAACAGCATCGTCTTTACTAGCTCCAAATGCAGGAGAATCTGATGGAAAACGTGTCTTGCCTTCCAGATATCTGGACCCTTGTTTCATCATACTTGAAGACATCTGATCATTCTCCATTGTTACAGCTAAAACTTTGTCCTTATTTTCTTTTGGTACTGAATTAAGATTAGTAAATGATGAAACTCGAGTTCCAGCGCATTGGTTGGACAACAAAGTATTTGCATCTTCCTTCAACCCAGATGTCACAGTATCAGAAACCACTAGATTCTCACCAGCTTCAACTTTCGCGTAGCAAATTTTCTCTGTAGATACAGGAACCTTAGATTTAACCGAATCAGCAACCCGAGTTTCAACCAATGAGTTGATGCACTCCCCAACTGATGCAGATTCATTTATCCCAATGGTTTTGAGCGAAGATTTACGTGGTATATCATCACGAACATTTTCTGTATAAGATGACACATAGGCTTCAGTTTTCTTATCATCAATATTACACTCCTCAGCTGAACTGCTACTTGAGTTCTTATCATCCCATTCATCAAATTTCTTCCCAGGTTCGATGTACTCGCTGCTGATGCTTTGACGAGCATTATTCTCCGCTGAAGTTAATTCCTTCTCAACTTCAACAGCACCATTGCCATCAAATCCCAACTCATGGATAGTTCCTTTGTTTCCTTTAATTCCTTCTACGTCCAAAGATTTGTCTTCATCCACAGCAGACAAAACAGGTGATGCATTCGAATCATTCTTCACCAATTTCTCATTGTTCCCATCAACCTGATCGTAACACTTGTAATGATCATAAGTAGCATTGACCTCCAAACTCTCGGAGCTTCTCCCATTCTGACCTTTACAATCCTCGTCTCCTGCTAAAGTTTTTTTCAATCAGAAGCTACAATCTTAATAATACAGAGAGGGAAGTAAATCCATCCCCCCAAGCACAAAAAGCCAACGTCTAAAATAGATATCTAACGGGCCAATTTGACAACAACCAGATGAATCATCAATAAGGTTAAAGATTTTAGTTCAAGTAGAAAGTAAGTACAGATGAGTTTTAAGGGATAGCAAAAACTTCACTTGACCAAATCACAAGCATCAAAGAAAAAACGCAATTCACATCAGCCGTTTTTCACGGATGAAGAGCAACTCGATCGCAATGGATCAACCAAAGAAATACAAGATGAACAAATCAAGAAACATACATGAATCCAAACTAGATAAATCAACGAACAAGAACAAAAAAAAAAAAATGCAGATGAAAGACAATTATAAACACTTGATCGAAGTAAGGTATACAACTGTAGATAGATTCCAAAGGATCATTAAAAAAAAAAAAAAAAAAAAAAAAAAAAAAAAAAAAAAAAAAAAAAAAAA